>NW_027438475.1:0-87330 GCF_000715075.1 Nicotiana tabacum | reverse complement strand
AAAAATGGGCCATTTCGGGTCGTCCAAAGAGACCTTTTAAGGGCCTATTTTCTTCATATATTAGACTTAAAATAGAGCATAATAACCAGACATAAGCTCTGCAAAGAATCCTCCCAAAAATTTCCCACAAACCCTAATTGATTTTCTCTCCCTTTCAAGTTCCAATTGGAGGTAAAGCCTAGAGTCTCCATACAAGCAGGTGGTAGAAATCACATGGAGATTGGAGGGTTTGCAAGGCCAGGAGACATGACAGGGAGGCCAAGAGTCCTCGAGATTCTGGTGGATATAGTGGTGTCCACCAGAAAGTTATATGTTGTGATATTGATACGCATGTGGTGGATTAAGGATTGGGGTCGAAATGCATATGGTGAGATAAGGTGGTCTTGATATGCTTGTTGGTAGTAGAGGAACTACTTGAAGCCACGTGGTGTGATAAGGTGGGCTAAAACACGGGAAGCTATTTTGAAAAAATGATTTTCAAAACTAAATGGAAGGCTCCCGCGAAGATATAAGGAATGATTATGATTTGTTTTGTGATATGAGACTGTGAGGCAGTACCTCGGTAGTGATGCTTGCTAATACCATTCAATTATATCACTTGTGTTTTGGTTGCTTTGTTTCCTTGGCATATTATTCATTGTTTACTTTCGTGATGCCTTAATTGCCTTAATTTAGTGTATCTATTATTGGTAAATTTTCTTCATTGTTTCATTTTTGTTGTTTATCATTATCACACTATCATATACCTGTTCAATTTTCTTATTTATTCTAGTAGGGTGTTGATCTGACCTCATCACTACTCTACCGAGGTTAGCACTTATTGGGTACCGTTGTAGTCTACTCATTCTACACTTTTGCACATCCTTTTATGCAGATCCAGGTAGCCTTACCAGCCTAGGCACCGGTGAGTAGAGTTTAGATATGGAGACTTCAAGGTATACCTGCCGGAGTCTGCGGGCCTCGGAGTCACCCTCTACCTAGTTCTATTTCATTTTCCCTTTTTATAGATAATGTTGTATGGGGATATTTAGTATACTGTTGTAGAGCTTGGGACTTGGTATCACCGGATGTTGGGAGTTTTATTCTGTTGAGTTGCAGAGTTCTTTTATGTTAGTTGTTGAGTTATTTGAATGTTTTTATCATTTTCTCAGTTAAATTCTGCCTGAATGTTAGGCTTACCTACTCTTAGAGACTAGGTTCCATAACGATATCCTACAGAGGAAAATTTGGTCAGTGACAAGTTGGTATCAAAGCCCTAGGTACATAGGTTTTACGTGTCAAAAGCAGGAATAGTAGAATCTCACGGATCGGTACAGAAACTTTTGTATTTATCTTCGAGAGGCTATGGAACTGTTAGGAAACATCACATATTTGATCCCTTATCATGCGAATTTCTTGACTTTAGATTTCTAAATCTATGTCTTTCTATTCTCTCATGGATGGTGAGGACATCCACCGTTGGATCCGACGATCAGATATTGTGCCCCCTGATAGAGCCGCGAGAGGCCGGGGCTGGGGCCGCGGTCAAGGTCCGGGAGAGGACAAGGAGGGGCATGTAGTGTAGCCAAAGCAACTGCACGAGCTACGACAGAGGAGCCACCGGTAGCTCTAGTTGGGAGGAATGCACTTGCGGCACTTGTTGCTACCCCTGCACTTCAAGAGATGCTCGCCCAGTTCTTGAGCATATTTGGTAATCTAGCTCAGGCAGGGTTGATTCCACTTGTAATGGCAACATCTCAGGCTAGGGTAGGAGCGCAAACTCCAGCGGCCGTACCCCAGAGCAGTGATTCCATGTTGAGCAGGTCCCATAGGTTATACAAGTGCATCTGGTTGTCCCAGTTCAGGCCGAGGTTAGGGCATCATCTTCTAAGGAGGAGTAGCTCAGGCTCGAGTGGTACAAAAATACCATCCTCCTTCTTTCAGTGGCCTAGCTACAGAGGACGCACAAGGCTTTATGGAAAAGTGCCACTGTATTCTCTATAACATGGGTATAGTGAAGACGAGCGGGGGTTCTTTCACTTCTTTCTAGCTATCGGGACTAGCGTACTAGTCTTGGTGGGATTGGGAGGAGGCTAGCCCAACCGAGGTAGCTTCACTCACATGGGCTCAATTTTTTGAGATTTAATTGAGATTTTGTTCCCCGGAGCCTTTGGGATACATGGCGCGAGCAGTTTGAGCAGTTGTACCAGGGTTCTATGATCGTATCAGAGTATGTTCTGAAGTTTAGTGAGTTGTCCAGATATGCACCTGCCTTGGTTTACACAATTAGAGATCGAGTCCGTCGATTTATCAAGAGGCTCAACTATGGTATTAGATTCAGCATGGCTCGATAGTTGGAGACTGATACTCCATACCAGCAGGTGGTAGAAATCACATGGAGATTGGAGGGTTTGCAAGGCCAGGAGACATGACAGGGAGGCCAAGAGTCCTCGAGATTCTGGTGGATATAGTGGTGTCCACCAGAAAGTTATATGTTGTGATATTGATACACATGTGGTGGATTAAGGATTGGGGTCGAAATGCATGTGGTGAGATAAGGTGGTCTTGATATGCTTGTTGGTAGTAGAGGAACTACTTGAAGCCACGCGGTGTGATAAGGTGGGCTAAAACACGGGAAGCTATTTCGAAAAAATGATTTTCAAAACTAAATGCAAGGCTCCCGCGGTGATATAAGGAATGATTATGATTTGTTTTGTGATATGAGACTGTGAGGCAGTACCTCGGTAATGATGCTTGCTAATACCATTCAATTATATCACTTGTGTTTTGGTTGCTTTGTTTCCTTGGCATATTATTCATTGTTTACTTTCGTGATGCCTTAATTGCCTTAATTCAGTGTATCTATTCTTGGTATATTTTCTTCATTGTTTCATTTTTGTTGTTTATCATTATCACACTATCATATACCTGTTCAATTTTCTTATTTATTCTAGTAGGGTGTTGACCTGACCTCATCACTACTCTACCGAGGTTAGCACTTATTGGGTACCATTGTAGTCTACTCATTATACACTTTTGCACATCCTTTTATGCAGATCCAGGTAGCCTTACCAGCCTAGGCACCGGTGAGTAGAGTTTAGATATGGAGACTTCAAGGTATACCTGCCGGCGTCTGCGGGCCTCGGAGTCACCCTCTACCTAGTTCTATTTCATTTTCCCTTTTTATAGATAATGTTGTATGGGGATATTTAGTATACTGTTGTACAGCTTGGGACTTGGTATCACCGGATGTTGGGAGTTTTATTCTGTTGAGTTGCAGATTTCTTTTATGTTAGTTGTTGAGTTATTTGAAAGTTTTTATAATTTTCTCAGTTAAATTCTGCCTGAATGTTAGGCTTACCTACTCTTAGGGACTAGGTTCCATCACGACATCCTACAGAGAAGATTTTGGTCAGTGACAAGTTGGTATCAAAGCCCTAGGTACATAGGTTTTACGTGTCAAAAGCAGGAATAGTAGAATCTCACGAATCGGTATAGAAACTTTTGTATTTATCTTCGAGAGGCTATGGAACTGTTAGGAAACTTCACTTATTTGATCCCTTATCATGCGAATTTCTTGGCTTTAGATTTCTAAATCTATGTCTTTCTATTCTCTCATAGATGGTGAGGACATCCACCGCTGGATCCGACGATCAGATATTGTGCCCCCTGATAGAGCTGCGAGAGGCCGGGGCTGGGGCCGCGGTCAGGGTCCGGGATAGGACAAGGAGGGGCATGTAGTGTAGCCAGAGCAGCTGCACGAGCTACGACAGGGTAGCCACCGGTAGCTTCAGTTGGGAGGTAGGCACTTGCGGCGCTTGTTGCTACCCCTGCACTTCAAGAGACGCTCGTCCAATTCTTGAGCATATTTGGTAATCTATCTCAGGCAGGGTTGATTCCACTTGCAACGGCAACATCTTAGGCTAGGGTAGGAGCGCAAACTCCAGCGGCCCGTACCCCTGAGCAGTGATTCCATGTTGAACAGGTCCCATAGGTTATACAAGTGCAGCTGGTTGTCCCAGTTCAGGCTGAGGTTAGGGCATCAACTTCTAAGGAGGAGTAGCTTTGGCTCGAGTGGTACAAAAAACACCATCCTCCTTCTATCAGTGGCCTAGCTACAGAGGGCGCACAAGGCTTTCTGGAAAAGTGCCACTGTATTCTCTATAACATGGGTATAGTGAAGACGAGCGAGGGTTCTTTCACTTCTTTCTAGCTATCGGGACAAGCGTACTAGTCTTGGGGGGATTGGGAGGAGGCTAGCCCAACCGAGGCAACTTCACTCACATGGGCTCAATTTTTTGAGATTTAATTGAGATTTTGTTCCCCGGAGCCTTTGGGATACATGGCGCGAGCAGTTTGAGCAGTTGTGCCAGGGTTCTATGATCGTATCAGAGTATGTTCTGAGGTTTAGTGAGTTGTCCAGATATGCACCTGCCTTGGTTTACACAATTAGAGATCGAGTCCGTCGATTTATCAAGAGGCTCAACTATGGTATTAGATTCAGCATGGCTCGATAGTTGGAGACTGATACTCCATACAAGTAGGTGGTAGAAATCACATGGAGATTGGAGGGTTTCCAAGGCCAGGAGACATGACAGGGAGGCCAAGAGTCCTCGAGATTCTGGTGGATATAGTGGTGTCCACCAGAAAGTTATATGTTGTGATATTGATACGCATGTGGTGGATTAAGGATTGGGGTCGAAATGCATATGGTGAGATAAGGTGGTCTTGATATGCTTGTTGGTAGTAGAGGAACTACTTGAAGCCACGTGGTGTGATAAGGTGGGCTAAAACACGGGAAGCTATTTAGAAAAAATGATTTTCAAAACTAAATGGAAGTCTCCCGCGGTGATATAAGGAATGATTATGATTTGTTTTGTGATATGAGACTGTGAGGCAGTACCTCGGTAGTGATGCTTGCTAATACCATTCAATTATATCACTTGTGTTTTGGTTGCTTTGTTTCCTTGGCATATTATTCATTGTTTACTTTCGTGATGCCTTAATTGCCTTAATTTAGTGTATCTATTATTGGTAAATTTTCTTCATTGTTTCATTTTTGTTGTTTATCATTATCACACTATCATATACCTGCTCAATTTTCTTATTTATTCTAGTAGGGTGTTGACCTGATCTCATCACTACTCTACCGAGGTTAGCACTTATTGGGTACCGTTGTAGTCTACTCATTCTACACTTTTGCACATCCTTTTATGCAGATCCAGGTAGCCTTACCAGCCTAGGCACCGGTGAGTAGAGTTTAGATATGGAGACTTCAATGTATACCTGCCGGCGTCTGCGGGCCTCGGAGTCTCCCTCTACCTTGTTCTATTTCATTTTCCCTTTTTATAGATAATGTTGTATGGGGATATTTAGTATACTGTTGTAGAGCTTGGGACTTGGTATCACCGGATGTTGGGAGTTTTATTCTGTTGAGTTGCAGAGTTCTTTTATGTTAGTTGTTGTGTTATTTGAAAGTTTTTATCATTTTCTCAGTTAAATTCTGCCTGAATGTTAGGCTTACCTACTCTTAGAGACTAGGTTCCATCACGATATCCAACAGAGGAAAATTTGGTCAGTGACAAGTTGGTATAAAAGCCCTAGGTACATAGGTTTTATGTGTCAAAAGCAGGAATAGTAGAATCTCACGGATCGGTACAGAAACTTTTGTATTTATCTTCGAGAGGCTATGGAACTGTTATGAAACATCACTTATTTGATCCCTTATCATGCGAATTTCTTGACTTTAGATTTCTAAATCTATGTCTTTCTATTCCCTCATAGATGGTGAGGACATCCACCGCTGGATCCGACGATCAGATATTGTGCCCCCTGATAAAGCCGCGAGAGGCCGGGGCTGGGGCCGCGGTCAGGGTCCGGGAGAGGACAAGGAGGGGCATGTAGTGTAGCCAAAGCAGCTGCACGAGCTATGACAGAGGAGCCACCGGTAGCTCTAGTTTGGAGGTAGGCACTTACGGCGCTTGTTGCTACCCCTACACTTCAAGAGACGCTCGCCCAATTCTTGAGCATATTTGGTAATCTATCTCAGGCGGGGTTGATTCCACTTGCAACGGCAACATCTCAGGCTAGGGTAGGAGCGCAAACTCCCGCGGTCGTACCCCAGAGCAGTGATTCCATGTTGAGCAGGTCCCATAGGTTATACAAGTGCAGCTGGTTGTCCCAGTTAAGGCCGAGGTTAGGGCATCAACTTCTAAGGAGGAGTAGCTCAGGCTCGAGTGGTACAAAAAATACCATCCTCCTTCTATCAGTGGCCTAGCTACAGAGGACGCACAAGGCTTTCTGGAAAAGTGCCACTGTATTCTCTATAACATGGGTATAGTGAAGACGAGCGGGGGTTCTTTCACTTCTTTCTAGCTATCGGGACTAGCGTACTAGTCTTGGGGGGATTGGGAGGAGGCTAGCCCAACTGAGGCAGCTTCACTCAAATGGACTCAATTTTTTGAGATTTAATTGAGATTTTGTTCCCCGGAGCCTTTGGGATACATGGCGCGAGCAGTTTGAGCAGTTGTGCCAGGGTTCTATGATCGTATCAGAGTATGTTCTGAAGTTTAGTGAGTTGTCCAGATATGCACCTGCCTTGGTATTTAGATTCAACATGGCTCGATAGTTGGAGACTGATACTCCATACTAGCAGGTGGTAGAAATCACATGGAGATTGGAGGGTTTGCAAGGCCAGGAGACATGACAGGGAGGCCAAGAGTCCTCGAGATTCTGGTGGATATAGTGGTGTCCACCAGAAAGTTATATGTTGTGATATTGATACACATGTGGTGGATTAAGGATTGGGGTCGAAATGCATGTGGTGAGATAAGGTGGTCTTGATATGCTTGTTGGTAGTAGAGGAACTACTTGAAGCCACGTGGTGTGATAAGGTGGGCTAAAACACGAGAAGCTATTTCGAAAAAATGATTTTCAAAACTAAATGCAAGGCTCCCGCGGTGAAATAAGGAATGATTATGATTTGTTTTGTGATATGAGACTGTGAGGCAGTACCTCGGTAATGATGCTTGCTAATACCATTCAATTATATCACTTGTGTTTTGGTTGCTTTGTTTCCTTGGCATATTATTCATTGTTTACTTTCGTGATGCCTTAATTGCCTTAATTCAGTGTATCTATTCTTGGTATATTTTCTTCATTGTTTCATTTTTGTTGTTTATCATTATCACACTATCATATACCTGTTCAATTTTCTTATTTATTCTAGTAGGGTGTTGACCTGACCTCATCACTACTCTACCGAGGTTAGCACTTATTGGGTACCGTTGTAGTCTATTCATTATACACTTTTGCACATCCTTTTATGCAGATCCAGGTAGCCTTACCAGCCTAGGCACCGGTGAGTAGAGTTTATGATATGGAGACTTCAAGGTATACCTGCCGGCATCTGCGGGCCTCGGAGTCACCCTCTACCTAGTTCTATTTCATTTTCCCTTTTTATAGATAATGTTGTATGGGGATATTTAGTATACTGTTGTACAGCTTGGGACTTGGTATCACCGGATGTTGGGAGTTTTATTCTGTTGAGTTACAGAGTTCTTTTATGTTAGTTGTTGAGTTATTTGAAAGTTTTTATCATTTTCTCAGTTAAATTCTGCCTGAATGTTAGGCTTACCTACTCTTAGAGACTAGGTTCCATCACGACATCCTACAGAAGAAAATTTGGTCAGTGATAAGTTGGTATCAAAGCCCTAGGTATATAGGTTTTACGTGTCAAAAGCAGGAATAGTAGAATCTCACGGATCGGTACAGAAACTTTTGTATTTACCTTCGAGAGGCTATGGAACTGTTAGGAAACTTCACTTATTTGATCCCTTATCATGCGAATTTCTTGACTTTAGATTTCTAAATCTATGTCTTTCTATTTTCTCATAGATGGTGAGGACATCCACCGCTGGATCCGACGATCAGATATTGTGCCCTCTGATAGAGCCGCAGGAGGCCGGGGCTGGGGCCGCGGTCAGGGTCCGGGAGAGGACAAGGAGGGGCATGTAGTGTAGCCAGAGCAGCTGCACGAGCTATGACAGAGGAGCCACCGGTAGCTTCAGTTGGGAGGTAGGCACTTATGGCGCTTGTTGCTACCCCTGCACTTCAAGAGACGCTCGCCCAATTCTTGAGCATATTTGGTAATCTAGCTCAGGCGGGGTTGATTCCACTTGCAACGGTAACATCTCAGGCTAGGGTAGGAGCTCAAACTCCAGCGGCCCATACCCCAGAGCAGTGATTCCATGTTGAGCAGGTCCCATAGGTTATACAAGTGCAGCTGGTTGTCCCAGTTCAGGCCGAGGTTAGGGCATCAACTTCTAAGGAGAAGTAGCTCAGGCTCGAGTGGTACAAAAAATACTATCCTCCTTCTTTCAGTGGCCTAGCAACAGAGGACGCACAAGGCTTTCTAGAAAAGTGCCAGTGTATTCTCCATAACATGGGTATAGTGAAGACGAGCGGGGGTTCTTTCACTTCTTTCTAGCTATCGGGACTAGCGTACTAGTCTTGGTGGGATTAGGAGGAGGCTAGCCCAACCGAGGCAACTTCACTCACATGGGATCAATTTTTTGAGATTTAATTGAGATTTTGTTCCCCGGAGCCTTTGGGATACATGGCGCGAGTAGTTTGAGCAGTTGTGCCAGGGTTCTATGATCGTATCAGAGTATGTTCTGAAGTTTAGTGAGTTGTCCAGATATGCACCTGCCTTGGTTTACACAATTAGAGATCGAGTCCGTCGATTTATCAAGAGGCTCAACTATGGTATTAGATTCAGCATGGCTCGATAGTTGGAGACTGTTACTCCATACCAGCAGGTGGTAGAAATCACATGGAGATTGGAGGGTTTGCAAGGCCAGGAGACATGACAGGGAGGCCAAGAGTCCTCGAGATTCTTGTGGATATAGTGGTGTCCACCAGAAAGTTATATGTTGTGATATTGATACGCATGTGGTGGATTAAGGATTGGGGTCGAAATGCATGTGGTGAGATAAGGTGGTCTTGATATGCTTGTTGGTAGTAGAGGAACTACTTGAAGCCGCGTGGTGTGATAAGGTGGGCTAAAACACGGGAAGCTATTTCGAAAAAATGATTTTCAAAACTAAATGCAAGGTTCCCGCGGTGATATAAGGAATGATTATGATTTGTTTTGTGATATGAGACTGTGAGGCAGTACCTCGGTAGTGATGCTTGCTAATACCATTCAATTATATCACTTGTGTTTTGGTTGCTTTGTTTCCTTGGCATATTATTCATTGTTTACTTTCGTGATGCCTTAATTGCCTTAATTCAGTGTATCTATTCTTGGTATATTTTCTTCATTGTTTCATTTTTGTTGTTTATCATTATCACACTATCATATACCTGTTCAATTTTCTTATTTATTCTAGTAGGGTGTTGACCTGACCTCATCACTACTCTACCGAGGTTAGCACTTATTGGGTACCGTTGTAGTCTACTCATTCTACACTTTTGCACATCCTTTTATGCAGATCCAGGTAGCCTTACCAGCCTAGGCACCGGTGAGTAGAGTTTAGATATGGAGACTTCAAGGTATACCTGCAGGCGTCTGCGGGCCTCGGAGTCACCCTCTACCTAGTTCTATTTCATTTTCCCTTTTTATAGATCATGTTGTATGGGGATATTTAGTATATTGTTGTAGAGCACGGGACTTGGTATCACCGGATGTTGGGAGTTTTATTCTGTTGAGTTGCAGAGTTCTTTTATGTTAGTTGTTGAGTTATTTGAAAGTTTTTATCATTTTCTCAGTTAAATTCTGCCTGAATGTTAGGCTTACCTACTCTTAGAGACTAGGTTCCATCACGACATCCTACAGAGGAAAATTTGGTCAGTTACAAGTTGGTATCAAAGCCCTAGGTACATAGGTTTTACGTGTCAAAAGCAGGAATAGTAGAATCTCACAGATCGGTACCGAAACTTTTGTATTTACCTTCAAGAGGCTATGGAACTGTTAGGAAACTTCACTTATTTGATCCCTAATCATGCGAATTTCTTGACTTTAGATTTCTAAATCTATGTCTTTCTATTCTCTCATAGATGGTGAGCACATCCACCGCTGGATCCGACGATCAGATATTGTGCCCTCTGATAGAGCCGCAAGAGGCCGGGGCTGGGGCCGCGGTCAGGGTCCGGGAGAGGACAAGGAGGGGCATGTAGTGTAGCCAGAGCAGCTGCACGAGCTATGACAGAGGAGCCACCGGTAGCTTCAGTTGGGAGGTAGGCACTTATGGCGCTTGTTGCTACCCCTGCACTTCAAGAGACGCTCGCCCAATTCTTGAGCATATTTGGTAATCTAGCTCAGGCGGGGTTGATTCCACTTGCAACGGTAACATCTCAGGCTAGGGTAGGAGCTCAAACTCCAGCGGCCCATACCCCAGAGCAGTGATTCCATGTTGAGCAGGTCCCATAGGTTATATAAGTGCAGCTGGTTGTCCCAGTTCAGGCTGAGGTTAGGGCATCAACTTCTAAGGAGGAGTAGCTCGGGCTCGAGTGGTACAAAAAATACTATCCTCCTTCTTTCAGTGGCCTAGCAACAGAGGACGCACAAGGCTTTCTAGAAAAGTGCCAGTGTATTCTCCATAACATGGGTATAGTGAAGACGAGCGGGGGTTCTTTCACTTCTTTCTAGCTATCGGGACTAGCGTACTAGTCTTGGTGGGATTAGGAGGAGGCTAGCCCAACCGAGGCAACTTCACTCACATGGGATCAATTTTTTGAGATTTAATTGAGATTTTGTTCCCCGGAGCCTTTGGGATACATGCCGCGAGTAGTTTGAGCAGTTGTGCCAGGGTTCTATGTTCGTATCAGAGTATGTTCTGAAGTTTAGTGAGTTTTCCAGATATGCACCTGCCTTGGTTTACACAATTAGAGATCGAGTCCGTCGATTTATCAAGAGGCTCAACTATGGTATTAGATTCAGCATGGCTCGATAGTTGGAGACTGATACTCCATACCAGCAGGTGGTAGAAATCACATGGAGATTGGAGGGTTTGCAAGGCCAGGAGACATGACAGGGAGGCCAAGAGTCCGCGAGATTCTGGTGGATATAGTGGTGTCCACCAGAAAGTTATATGTTGTTATATTGATACGTATGTGGTGGATTAAGGATTGGGGTCGAAATGCATGTGGTGAGATAAGGTGGTCTTGATATGCTTGTTGGTAGTAGAGGAACTACTTGAAGCCACGTGGTGTGATAAGGTGGGCTAAAACACGGGAAGCTATTTCGAAAAAATTATTTTCAAAACTAAATGCAAGGTTCCCGCGGTGATATAAGGAATGATTATGATTTGTTTTGTGATATGAGACTGTGAGGCAGTACCTCGGTAGAGATGCTTGCTAATACCATTCAATTATATCACTTGTGTTTTGGTTGCTTTGTTTCCTTGGCATATTATTCATTGTTTACTTTCGTGATGCCTTAATTGCCTTAATTCAATGTATCTATTCTTGGTATAGTTTCTTCATTGTTTCATTTTTGTTGTTTATCATTATCACACTATCATATACCTGTTCAATTTTCTTATTTATTCTAGTAGGGTATTGACCTGACCTCATCACTACTCTACCGAGGTTAGCACTTATTGGGTACCGTTGTAGTCTACTCATTCTACACTTTTGCACATCCTTTTATGCAGATCCAGGTAGCCTTACCAGCCTAGGCACCGGTGAGTAGAGTTTAGATATGGAGACTTCAAGGTATACCTGCAGGCGTCTGCGGGCCTCGGAGTCACCCTCTACCTAGTTCTATTTCATTTTCCCTTTTTATAGATCATGTTGTATGGGGATATTTAGTATATTGTTGTAGAGCACGGGACTTGGTATCACCGGATGTTGGGAGTTTTATTCTGTTGAGTTGCAGAGTTCTTTTATGTAAGTTGTTGAGTTATTTGAAAGTTTTTATCATTTTCTCAGTTAAATTCTGCCTGAATGTTAGGCTTACCTACTCTTAGAGACTAGGTTCCATCACGACATCCTACAGAGGAAAATTTGGTCAGTGACAAGTTGGTATCAAAGCCCTAGGTACATAGGTTTTACGTGTCAAAAGCAGGAATAGTAGAATCTCACAGATCGGTACAGAAACTTTTGTATTTACCTTCGAGAGGCTATGGAACTGTTAGGAAACTTCACTTATTTGATCCCTTATCATGCGAATTTCTTGACTTTAGATTTCTAAATCTATGTCTTTCTATTCTCTCATAGATGGTGAGCACATCCACCGCTGGATCCGACGATCAGATATTGTGCCCTCTGATAGAGCCGCAAGAGGCCGGGGCTGGGGCCGCGGTCAGGGTCCGGGAGAGGACAAGGAGGGGCATGTAGTGTAGCCAGAGCAGCTGCACGAGCTATGACAGAGGAGCCACCGGTAGCTTCAGTTGGGAGGTAGGCACTTATGGCGCTTGTTGCTACCCCTGCACTTCAAGAGACGCTCGCCCAATTCTTGAGCATATTTGGTAATCTAGCTCAGGCGGGGTTGATTCCACTTGCAACGGTAACATCTCAGGCTAGGGTAGGAGCTCAAACTCCAGCGGCCCATACCCCAGAGCAGTGATTCCATGTTGAGCAGGTCCCATAGGTTATACAAGTGCAGCTGGTTGTCCCAGTTCAGGCCGAGGTTAGGGCATCAACTTCTAAGGAGGAGTAGCTCGGGCTCGAGTGGTACAAAAAATACTATCCTCCTTCTTTCAGTGGCCTAGCAACAGAGGACGCACAAGGCTTTCTAGAAAAGTGCCAGTGTATTCTCCATAACATGGGTATAGTGAAGACGAGCGGGGGTTCTTTCACTTCTTTCTAGCTATCGGGACTAGCGTACTAGTCTTGGTGGGATTAGGAGGAGGCTAGCCCAACCGAGGCAACTTCACTCACATGGGATCAATTTTTTGAGATTTAATTGAGATTTTGTTCCCCGGAGCCTTTGGGATACATGCCGCGAGCAGTTTGAGCAGTTTTGCCAGGGTTCTATGATCGTATCAGAGTATGTTCTGAAGTTTAGTGAGTTGACCAGATATGCACCTGCCTTGGTTTACGCAATTAGAGATCGAGTCCGTCGATTTATCAAGAGGCTCAACTATGGTATTAGATTCAGCATGGCTCGATAGTTGGAGACTGCTACTCCATACCAGCAGGTGGTAGAAATCACATGGAGATTGGAGGGTTTGCAAGGCCAGGAGACATGACAGGGAGGCCAAGAGTCCTCGAGATTCTGGTGGATATAGTGGTGTTCACCAAAAAGTTATATGTTGTGATATTGATACGCATGTGGTGGATTAAGTATTGGGGTCAAAATGCATGTGGTGAGATAAGGTGGTCTTGATATGCTTGTTGGTAGTAGAGGAACTACTTGAAGCCGCGTGGTGTGATAAGGTGGGCTAAAACACGGGAAGCTATTTCGAAAAAATGATTTTCAAAACTAAATGCAAGGTTCCCGCGGTGATATAAGGAATGATTATGATTTGTTTTGTGATATGAGACTGTGAGGCAGTACCTCGGTAGTGATGCTTGCTAATACCATTCAATTATATCACTTGTGTTTTGGTTGCTTTGTTTCCTTGGCATATTATTCATTGTTTACTTTCGTGATGCCTTAATTGCCTTAATTCAGTGTATCTATTCTTGGTATATTTTCTTCATTGTTTCATTTTTGTTGTTTATCATTATCACACTATCATATACCTGTTCAATTTTCTTATTTATTATAGTAGGGTGTTGACCTGACCTCATCACTACTCTATCGAGGTTAGGCTTGGCACTTACTGGGTACCGTTGTAGTCTACTCATTCTACACTTTTGCACATCCTTTTATGCAGATCCAGGTATCCTTACCAGCCTAGGCACGGGTGAGTAGAGTTTAGATATTGAGAATTCAAGGTATTCTTGCCGGCGTCTGCAGGCCTTGGAGTCACCCTCTACCTAGTTCTATTTCATTTTCCCTTTTTATAGATAATGTTGTATGGGGATATTTAGTATACTGTTGTAGAGCTTGGGACTTGGTATCACCGGATGTTGGGAGTTTTATTCTGTTGAGTTGCAGAGTTCTTTTATGTTAGTTGTTGAGTTATTTGAAAGTTTTTATCATTTTCTCAGTTAAATTCTGCCTGAATGTTAGGCTTACCTACTCTTAGAGACTAGGTTCCATCACGACATCCTACAGAGGAAAATTTGGTCAGTAACAAGTTGGTATCAAAGCCCTAGGTATATAGGTTTTACGTGTCAAAAGCAGGAATAGTAGAATCTCACGGATCGGTACAGAAACTTTTGTATTTATCTTCGAGAGGCTATGGAACTGTTAGGAAACTTCACTTATTTGATCCCTTATCATGCGAATTTCATGACTTTAGATTTCTAAATCTATGTCTTTCTATTCTCTCACAGATGGTGAGTACATGCACCGGTGGATCCGACGATCAGATACCTGCGCCCCCTAATAGAGCCGCGAGAGGCCGGGGCTGGGGCCGAGGTCTGGGTCCGGTAGAGGACAAGGAGGGGCATGTAGTATAGCCAAAGCAGCTGCACGAGCTACGACAGAGGAGCCACCGGTAGCTCTAGTTGGGAGGTAGGCACTTGCGGCGCTTGTTGCTACCCCTGCACTTCAAGAGACGCTCGCCCAATTCTTGAGCATATTTGGTAATCAAGCTCAGGCGGGGTTGATTCCATTTGCAACGGCAACATCTCAGGCTAGGGTAGGAGCGCAAACTCCAGCGGCCGTACCCCAGAGCAGTGATTCCATGTTGAGCAGGTCCCATAGGTTATACAAGTGCAGCTGGTTGTCCCAGTTCAGGCCGAGGTTAGGGCATCAACTTCTAAGGAGGAGTAGCTCAGGCTCGAGTGGTACAAAAAATACCATCCTCCTTCTTTTAGTGGCCTAGCTACAGAGGACGCACAAGGCTTTCTGGAAAAGTGCCATTGTATTCTCCATAACATGGGTATAGTGAAGACGAGCGGGGGTTCTTTCACTTCTTTCTAGCTATCGGGACTAGCGTACTAGTCTTGGTGGGATTGGGAGGAGGCTAGCCCAACCGAGGCAACTTCACTCACATGGGCTCAATTTTTTGAGATTTAATTGAGATTTTGTTCCCCGAAGCCTTTGGGATACATGGCGCGAGCAGTTTGAGCAGTTGTGCCAGGGTTCTATGATCGTATCAGAGTATGTTCTGAAGTTTAGTGAGTTGTCCAGATATGCACCTGCCTTGGTTTACACAATTAGAGATCGAGTCCGTCGATTTATCAAGAGGCTCAACTATGGTATTAGATTCAGCATGGCTCGATAGTTGGAGACTGATACTCCATACCAGCAGGTGGTAGAAATCACATGGAGATTGGAGGGTTTGCAAGGCCAGGAGACATGACAGGGAGGCCAAGAGTCCTCGAGATTCTGGTGGATATAGTGGTGTCCACCAGAAAGTTATATGTTGTGATATTGATACGCATGTGGTGGATTAAGGATTGGGGTCGAAATGCATGTGGTGAGATAAGGTGGTCTTGATATGCTTGTTGGTAGTAGAGGAACTACTTGAAGCCACGTGGTGTGATAAGGTGGGCTAAAACACGGGAAGCTATTTCGAAAAAATGATTTTCAAAACTAAATGCAAGGCTCCCGCGGTGATATAAGGAATGATTATGATTTGTTTTGTGATATGAGACTGTGAGGCAGTACCTCGGTAGTGATGCTTGCTAATACCATTCAATTATATCACTTGTGTTTTGGTTGCTTTGTTTCCTTGGCATATTATTCATTGTTTACTTTCGTGATGCCTTAATTGCCTTAATTCAGTGTATCTATTCTTGGTATATTTTCTTCATTGTTTCATTTTTGTTGTTTATCATTATCACACTATCATATACCTGTTCAATTTTCTTATTTATTCTAGTAGGGTGTTGACCTGACCTCATCACTACTCTACCGAGGTTAGCACTTATTGGGTACCGTTGTAGTCTACTCATTCTACACTTTTGCACATCCTTTTATGCAGATCCAGGTAGCCTTACCAGCCTAGGCACCGGTGAGTAGAGTTTAGATATGGAGACTTCAAGGTATACCTGCAGGCGTCTGCGGGCCTCGGAGTCACCCTCTACCTAGTTCTATTTCATTTTCCCTTTTTATAGATAATGTTGTATGGGGATATTTAGTATACTGTTGTAGAGCTTGGGACTTGGTATCACCGGATGTTGGGAGTTTTATTCTGTTGAGTTGCAGAGTTCTTTTATGTTAGTTGTTGAGTTATTTGAAAGTTTTTATCATTTTCTCAGTTAAATTCTGCCTGAATGTTAGGCTTACCTACTCTTAGAGACTAGGTTCCATCACGACATCCTACAGAGGAAAATTTGGTCAGTGACAAGTTGGTATCAAAGCCCTAGGTACATAGGTTTTACGTGTCAAAAGCAGGAATAGTAGAATCTCACGGATCGGTACAGAAACTTTTGTGTTTATCTTCGAGAGGCTATGGAACTGTTAGGAAACTTCACTTATTTGATCCCTTATCATGCGAATTTCTTGACGTTAGATTTCTAAATCTATGTCTTTCTATTCTCTCATAGATGGTGAGGACATCCACCGCTGGATCCGACGATCAGATATTGTGCCCCCTGATAGAGCCGCGAGAGGCCGGGGCTGGGGCCGCGGTCAGGGTCCGGGAGAGGACAAGGAGGGGCATGTAGTGTAGCCAGAGCAGCTGCACGAGCTATGACAGAGGAGCCACCGGTAGCTTCAGTTGGGAGGTAGGCACTTGTGGCGCTTGTTGCTACCCCTGCACTTCAAGAGACGCTCGCCCAATTCTTGAGCATATTTGGTAATCAAGCTCAGGCGGGGTTGATTCCACTTGCAACGACAACATCTCAGGCTAGGGTAGGAGCTCAAACTCCAGCGGCCCGTACCCCAGAGCAGTGATTCCATGTTGAGCAGGTCCCATAGGTTATACAAGTGCAGCTGGTTGTCCCAGTTCAGGCCGAGGTTAGGGCATCAACTTCTAAGGAGGAGTAGCTCAGGCTCGAGTGGTACAAAAAATACCATCCTCCTTCTTTCAGTGGCCTAGCTACAGAGGACGCACAAGGCTTTCTAGAAAAGTGCCAGTGTAGTCTCCATAACATGGGTATAGTGAAGACGAGCGGGGGTTCTTTCACTTCTTTCTAGCTATCGGGACTAGCGTACTAGTCTTGGTGGGATTGGGAGGAGGCTAGCCCAACCGAGGCAGCTTCACTCACTTGGGCTCAATTTTTTGAGATTTAATTGAGATTTTGTTCCCCGGAGCCTTTGGGATACATGGCGCGAGCAGTTTGAGCAGTTGTGCCAGGGTTCTATGATCGTATCAGAGTATGTTCTAAAGTTTAGTGAGTTGTCCAGATATGCACCTGCCTTGGTTTACACAATTAGAGATCGAGTCCGTCGATTTATCAAGAGGCTCAACTATGGTATTAGATTCAGCATGGCTCGATAGTTGGAGACTGATACTCCATACCAGCAGGTGGTAGAAATCACATGGAGATTGGAGGGTTTGCAAGGCCAGGAGACATGACAGGGAGGCCAAGAGTCCTCGAGATTCTGGTGGATATAGTGGTGTCCACCAGAAAGTTATATGTTGTGATATTGATACGCATGTGTGGATTAAGTATTGGGGTCGAAATGCATGTGGTGAGATAAGGTGGTCTTGATATGCTTGTTGGTAGTAGAGGAACTACTTGAAGCCACGTGGTGTGATAAGGTGGGCTAAAACACGGGAAGCTATTTCGAAAAAATGATTTTCAAAACTAAATGCAAGGTTCCCGCGGTGATATAAGGAATGATTATGATTTGTTTTGTGATATGAGACTGTGAGGCAGTACCTCGGTAGTGATGCTTGCTAATACCATTCAATTATATCACTTGTGTTTTGGTTGCTTTGTTTCCTTGGCATATTATTCATTGTTTACTTTCGTGATGCCTTAATTGCCTTAATTCAGTGTATCTATTCTTGGTATATTTTCTTCATTGTTTCATTTTTGTTGTTTATCATTATCACACTATCATATACCTGTTCAATTTTCTTATTTATTATAGTAGGGTGTTGACCTGACCTCATCACTACTCTACCGAGGTTAGGCTTGGCACTTACTGGGTACCGTTGTAGTCTACTCATTCTACACTTTTGCACATCCTTTTATGCAGATCCAGGTATCCTTACCAGCCTAGGCATCGGTGAGTAGAGTTTAGATATGGAGACTTCAAGGTATACCTGCCGGCGTCCGCGGGCCTCAGAGTCACCCTCTACCTAGTTCTATTTCATTTTCCCTTTTTATAGATAATGTTGTATAGGGATATTTAGTACACTGTTATAAAGCTTGGGACTTGGTATCACCGGATGTTGGGAGTTTTGTTCTGTTGAGTTGCAGAGTTCTTTTATGTTAGTTGTTGAGTTATTTGAAAGTTTTTATCATTTTCTCAGTTAAATTCTGCCTGAATGTTAGGCTTACCTACTCTTAGAGACTAGGTTCCATCACGACATCCTACAGAGCAAAATTTGGTCAGTGACAAGTTGGTATCAAAGCCCTAGGTACATAGGTTTTACGTGTCAAAAGCAGGAATAGTAGAATCTCACGGATCGGTACAGAAACTTTTGTGTTTATCTTCGAGAGGCTATGGAAGTGTTAGGAAACTTCACTTATTTGATCCCTTATCATGCGAATTTCTTGACTTTAGATTTCTAAATCTATGTCTTTCTATTCTCTCATAGATGGTTAGGACATCCACCGCTGGATCCGACGATCAGATATTGTGCCCCCTGATAGAGCCGCGAGAGGCCGGGGCTGGGGCCGCAGTCAGGAACTGGGAGAGGACAAGGAGGGTCATGTAGTGTAGCCAGAGCAGCTGCATGAGCTACGACAGAGGAGCCACTGGTAGCTTCAGTTGGGAGGTAGGCACTTGTGGCGCTTGTTGCTACCCCTGCACTTCAAGAGACGCTCGCCCAATTCTTGAGCATATTTTGTAATCTAGCTTAGGCAGGGTTGATTCCATTTGCAACGGCAACATCTCAGGCTAGGGTAGGAGCGCAAACTCCAGCGGCCGTACCCCAGAGCAGTGATTCCATGTTGAGCAGGTCCCATAGGTTATACAAGTGCAGCTAGTTGTCCCAGTTCAGGCCGAGGTTAGGGCATCAACTTCTAAGGAGGAGTAGCTCAGGCTCGAGTGGTACAAAAAATACCATCCTCCTTCTTTTAGTGGCCTAGCTACAGAGGACGCACAAGGCTTTCTGGAAAAGTGCCATTGTATTCTCCATAACATGGGTATAGTGAAGACGAGCGGGGGTTCTTTCACTTCTTTCTAGCTATCGGGACTAGCGTACTAGTCTTGGTGGGATTGGGAGGAGGCTAGCCCAACCGAGGCAGCTTCACTCACATGGGCTCAATTTTTTGAGATTTAATTGAGATTTTGTTCCCCGGAGCCTTTGGGATACATGGCGCGAGCAGTTTGAGCAGTTGTGCTAGGGTTCTATGATCGTATCAGAGTATGTTCTGAAGTTTAGTGAGTTGTCCAGATATGCACCTGCCTTGGTTTACACAATTAGAGATCGAGTCCGTCGATTTATCAAGAGGCTCAACTATGGTATTAGATTCAGCATGGCTCGATAGTTGGAGACTGATACTCCATACCAGCAGGTGGTAGAAATCACATGGAGATTGGAGGGTTTGCAAGGCCAGGAGACATGACAGGGAGGCCAAGAGTCCTCGAGATTCTGGTGGATATAGTGGTGTCCACCAGAAAGTTATATGTTGTGATATTGATACGCATGTGGTGGATTAAGGATTGGGGTCGAAATGCATGTGGTGAGATAAGGTGGTCTTGATATGCTTGTTGGTAGTAGAGGAACTACTTGAAGCCACGTGGTGTGATAAGGTGGGCTAAAACACGGGAAGCTATTTCGAAAAAATGATTTTCAAAACTAAATGCAAGGCTCCCGCGGTGATATAAGGAATGATTATGATTTGTTTTGTGATATGAGACTGTGAGGCAGTACCTCGGTAGTGATGCTTGCTAATACCATTCAATTATATCACTTGTGTTTTGGTTGCTTTGTTTCCTTGGCATATTATTCATTGTTTACTTTCGTGATGCCTTAATTGCCTTAATTCAGTGTATCTATTCTTGGTATATTTTCTTCATTGTTTCATTTTTGTTGTTTATCATTATCACACTATCATATACCTGTTCAATTTTCTTATTTATTCTAGTAGGGTGTTGACCTGACCTCATCACTACTCTACCGAGGTTAGCACTTTTGGGTACCGTTGTAGTCTACTCATTCTACACTTTTGCACATCCTTTTATGCAGATCCAGGTATCCTTACCAGCCTAGGCACCGGTGAGTAGAGTTTAGATATGGAGACTTCAAGGTATACCTGCCGGCGTCTGCGGGCCTCGGAGTCACCCTCTACCTAGTTCTATTTCATTTTCCCTTTTTATAGATAATGTTGTATGGGGATATTTAGTATACTGTTGTAGAGCTTGGGACTTGGTATCACCGGATGTTGGGAGTTTTATTCTGTTGAGTTGCAGAGTTCTTTTATGTTAGTTGTTGAGTTATTTGAAAGTTTTTATCATTTTCTCAGTTAAATTCTGCCTGAATGTTAGGCTTACCTACTCTTAGAGACTAGGTTCCATCACGACATCCTACAGAGCAAAATTTGGTCAGTGACAAGTTGGTATCAAAGCCCTAGGTACATAGGTTTTACGTGTCAAAAGCAGGAATAGTAGAATCTCACGGATCGGTACAGAAACTTTTGTATTTATCTTCGAGAGGCTATGGAACTGTTAGGAAACTTCACTTATTTGATCCCTTATCATGCGAATTTCTTGACTTTAGATTTCTAAATCTATGTCTTTCTATTCTCTCATAGATGGTGAGGACATCCACCGCTGGATCCGACGATCAGATATTGTGCCCCCTGATAGAGCCGCGAGAGGCCGGGGCTGGGGCCGCGGTCAGGGTCCGGGAGAGGACAAGGAGGGGCATGTAGTGTAGCCAGAGCAGCTGCACGAGCTACGACAGAGGAGCCACCGGTAGCTTCAGTTGGGAGGTAGGCACTTGTGGCGCTTGTAGCTACCCCTGCACTTCAAGAGACGCTCGCCCAATTCTTGAGCATATTTGGTAATCTAGCTCAGGCGGGGTTGATTCCACTTGCAACGGCAACATCTCAGGCTAGGGTAGGAGCTCAAACTCCAGCGGCCCGTACCCTAGAGCAGTGATTCCATGTTGAGCAGGTCCCATAGGTTATACAAGTGCAGCTGGTTGTCCCAGTTCAGGCCGAGGTTAGGGCATCAACTTCTAAGGAGGAGTAGCTCAGGCTCGAGTGGTACAAAAAATACCATCCTCCTTCTTTCAGTGGCCTAGCTACAGAGGACGCACAAGGCTTTCTGGAAAAGTGCCACTGTATTCTCTATAACATGGGTATAGTGAAGACGAGCGGGGGTTCTTTCACTTCTTTCTAGCTATCGGGACTAGCGTACTAGTCTTGGTGGGATTGGGAGGAGGCTAGCCCAACCGAGGCAGCTTCACTCACATGGGCTCAATTTTTTGAGATTTAATTGAGATTTTGTTCCCCGGAGCCTTTGGGATACATGGCGCGAGCAGTTTGAGCAGTTGTGCCAGGGTTCTATGATCGTATCAGAGTATGTTCTGAAGTTTAGTGAGTTGTCCAGATATGCACCTGCCTTGGTTTACACAATTAGAGATCGAGTCCGTCGATTTATCAAGAGGCTCAACTATGGTATTAGATTCAGCATGGCTCGATAGTTGGAGACTGATACTCCATACCAGCAGGTGGTAGAAATCACATGGAGATTGGAGGGTTTGCAAGGCCAGGAGACATGACAGGGAGGCCAAGAGTCCTCGAGATTCTAGTGGATATAGTGGTGTCCACCAGAAAGTTATATGTTGTGATATTGATACGCATGTGGTGGATTAAGGATTGGGGTCGAAATGCATGTGGTGAGATAAGGTGGTCTTGATATGCTTGTTGGTAGTAGAGGAACTACTTGAAGCCACGTGGTGTGATAAGGTGGGCTAAAACACGGGAAGCTATTTCGAAAAAATGATTTTCAAAACTAAATGCAAGGCTCCCGCGGTGATATAAGGAATGATTATGATTTGTTTTGTGATATGAGACTGTGAGGCAGTACCTCGGTAGTGATGCTTGCTAATACCATTCAATTATATCACTTGTGTTTTGGTTGCTTTGTTTCCTTGGCATATTATTCATTGTTTACTTTCGTGATGCCTTAATTGCCTTAATTCAGTGTATCTATTCTTGGTATATTTTCTTCATTGTTTCATTTTTGTTGTTTATCATTATCACACTATCATATACCTGTTCAATTTTCTTATTTATTCTAGTAGGGTGTTGACCTGACCTCATCACTACTCTACCGAGGTTAGCACTTATTGGGTACCGTTGTAGTCTACTCATTCTACACTTTTGCACATCCTTTTATGCAGATCCAGGTAGCCTTACCAGCCTAGGCACCGGTGAGTAGAGTTTAGATATGGAGACTTCAAGGTATACCTGCCGGCGTCTGCGGGCCTCGGAGTCACCCTCTACCTAGTTCTATTTCATTTTCCCTTTTTATAGATAATGTTGTATGGGGATATTTAGTATACTGTTGTAGAGCTTGGGACTTGGTATCACCGGATGTTGGGAGTTTTATTCTGTTGAGTTGCAGAGTTCTTTTATGTTAGTTGTTGAGTTATTTGAAAGTTTTTATCATTTTCTCAGTTAAATTCTGCCTGAATGTTAGGCTTACCTACTCTTAGAGACTAGGTTCCATCACGACATCCTACAGAGGAAAATTTGGTCAGTGACAAGTTGGTATCAAAGCCCTAGGTACATAGGTTTTACGTGTCAAAAGCAGGAATAGTAGAATCTCACGGATCGGTACAGAAACTTTTGTATTTATCTTCGAGAGGCTATGGAACTGTTAGGAAACTTCACTTATTTGATCCCTTATCATGCGAATTTCTTGACTTTAGATTTCTAAATCTATGTCTTTCTATTCTCTCATAGATGGTGAGGACATCCACCGCTGGATCCGACGATCAGATATTGTGCCCCCTGATAGAGCCGCGAGAGGCCGGGGCTGGGGCCGCGGTCAGGGTCCGGGAGAGGACAAGGAGGGGCATGTAGTGTAGCCAGAGCAGCTGCACGAGCTACGACAGAGGAGCCACCGGTAGCTTCAGTTGGGAGGTAGGCACTTGTGGCGCTTGTTGCTACCCCTGCACTTCAAGAGACGCTCGCCCAATTCTTGAGCATATTTGGTAATCTAGCTCAGGCGGGGTTGATTCCACTTGCAACGGCAACATCTCAGGCTAGGGTAGGAGCTCAAACTCCAGCGGCCCGTACCCTAGAGCAGTGATTCCATGTTGAGCAGGTCCCATAGGTTATACAAGTGCAGCTGGTTGTCCCAGTTCAGGCCGAGGTTAGGGCATCAACTTCTAATGAGGAGTAGCTCAGGCTCGAGTGGTACAAAAATACCATCCTCCTTCTTTCAGTGGCCTAGCTACAGAGGACGCACAAGGCTTTCTGGAAAAGTGCCACTGTATTCTCTATAACATGGGTATAGTGAAGACGAGCGGGGGTTCTTTCACTTCTTTCTAGCTATCGGGACTAGCGTACTAGTCTTGGTGGGATTGGGAGGAGGCTAGCCCAACCGAGGCAGCTTCACTCACATGGGCTCAATTTTTTGAGATTTAATTGAGATTTTGTTCCCCGGAGCCTTTGGGATACATGGCGCGAGCAGTTTGAGCAGTTGTGCCAGGGTTCTATGATCGTATCAGAGTATGTTCTGAAGTTTAGTGAGTTGTCCAGATATGCACCTGCCTTGGTTTACACAATTAGAGATCGAGTCCGTCGATTTATCAAGAGGCTCAACTATGGTATTAGATTCAGCATGGCTCGATAGTTGGAGACTGATACTCCATACCAGCAGGTGGTAGAAATCACATGGAGATTGGAGGGTTTGCAAGGCCAGGAGACATGACAGGGAGGCCAAGAGTCCTCGAGATTCTGGTGGATATAGTGGTGTCCACCAGAAAGTTATATGTTGTGATATTGATACGCATGTGGTGGATTAAGTATTGGGGTCGAAATGCATGTGGTGAGATAAGGTGGTCTTGATATGCTTGTTGGTAGTAGAGGAACTACTTGAAGCCACGTGGTGTGATAAGGTGGGCTAAAACACGGGAAGCTATTTCGAAAAAATGATTTTCAAAACTAAATGCAAGGTTCCCGCGGTGATATAAGGAATGATTATGATTTGTTTTGTGATATGAGACTGTGAGGCAGTACCTCGGTAGTGATGCTTGCTAATACCATTCAATTATATCACTTGTGTTTTGGTTGCTTTGTTTCCTTGGCATATTATTCATTGTTTACTTTCATGATGCCTTAATTGCCTTAATTCAGTGTATCTATTCTTGGTATATTTTCTTCATTGTTTCATTTTTGTTGTTTATCATTATCACACTATCATATACCTGTTCAATTTTCTTATTTATTCTAGTAAGGTGTTGACCTGACCTCATCACTACTCTACTGAGGTTAGCACTTATTGGGTACCGTTGTAGTCTACTCATTCTACACTTTTGCACATCCTTTTATGCAGATCCAGGTAGCCTTACCAGCCTAGGCACCGGTGAGTAGAGTTTAGATATGGAGACTTCAAGGTATACCTACCGGCGTCTGCGGGCCTCGGAGTCACCCTCTACCTAGTTCTATTTCATTTTCCCTTTTTATAGATAATGTTGTATGGGGATATTTAGTATACTGTTGTAGAGCTTGGGACTTGGTATCACCGGATGTTGGGAGTTTTATTCTGTTGAGTTGCAGAGTTCTTTTATGTTAGTTGTTGAGTTATTTGAAAGTTTTTATCATTTTCTCAGTTAAATTCTGCCTGAATGTTAGGCTTACCTACTCTTAGAGACTAGGTTCCATCACGACATCCAACAGAGGAAAATTTGGTCAGTGACAAGTTGGTATCAAAGCCCTAGGTACATAGGTTTTACGTGTCAAAAGCAGGAATAGTAGAATCTCACGGATCGGTACAGAAACTTTTGTATTTATCTTCGAGAGGCTATGGAACTGTTAGGAAACTTCAATTATTTGATCCCTTATCATGCGAATTTCTTGACTTTAGATTTCTAAATCTATGTCTTTCTATTCTTTCATAGATGGTGAGGACATCCACCGCTGGATCCGACGATCAGATATTGTGCCCCCTGATAGAGCCGTGAGAGGCCGGGGCTGGGGCCGCGGTCAGGGTCCGGGAGAGGACAAGGAGGGGCATGTAGTGTAGCAAGAGCAGCTGCACGAGCTACGACAGAGGAGCCACTGGTAGCTTCAGTTGGGAGGTAGGCACTTGTGGCGCTTGTTGCTACCCCTGCACTTCAAGAGACGCTCGCCCAATTTTTGAGCATATTTGGTAATCTAGCTCAGGCGGGGTTGATTCCACTTGCAACGGCAACATCTCAGGCTAGGGTAGGAGCGCAAACTCCAGCGGCCGTACCCTTGAGCAGTGATTCCATGTTGAGCAGGTCCCATAGGTTATACAAGTGCAGCTGGTTGTCCCAGTTCAGGCCGAGGTTAGGGCATCAACTTCTAATGAGGAGTAGCTCAGGCTCGAGTGGTACAAAAAATACCATCCTCCCTCTTTCAGTAGCCTAGCTATAGAGGACGCACAAGGCTTTCTGGAAAAGTGCCATTGTATTCTCCATAACGTGGGTATAGTGAAGACGAGCGGGGGTTCTTTCACTTCTTTCTAGCTATCGGGACTAGCGTACTAGTCTTGGTGGGATTGGGAGGAGGCTAGCCCAACCGAGGCAGCTTCACTCACATGGGCTCAATTTTTTGAGATTTAATTGAGATTTTGTTCCCCGAAGCCTTTGGGATACATGGCGCGAGCAGTTTGAGCAGTTGTGCTAGGGTTCTATGATCGTATCAGAGTATGTTCTGAAGTTTAGTGAGTTGTCCAGATATGCACCTGCCTTGGTTTACACAATTAGAGATCGAGTCCGTCGATTTATCAAGAGGCTCAACAATGGTATTAGATTCAGCATGGCTCGATAGTTGGAGACTGATACTCCATACCAGCAGGTGGTAGAAATCACATGGAGATTGGAGGGTTTGCAAGGCCAGGAGACATGACAGGGAGGCCAAGAGTCCTCGAGATTCTAGTGGATATAGTGGTGTCCACCAGAAAGTTATATGTTGTGATATTGATACGCATGTGGTGGATTAAGGATTGGGGTCGAAATGCATGTGGTGAGATAAGGTGGTCTTGATATGCTTGTTGGTAGTAGAGGAACTACTTGAAGCCACGTGGTGTGATAAGGTGGGCTAAAACACGGGAAGCTATTTCGAAAAAATGATTTTCAAAACTAAATGCAAGGTTCCCGCGGTGATATAAGGAATGATTATGATTTGTTTTGTGATATGAGACTGTGAGGCAGTACCTCGGTAGTGATGCTTGCTAATACCATTCAATTATATCACTTGTGTTTTGGTTGCTTTGTTTCCTTGGCATATTATTCATTGTTTACTTTCGTGATGCCTTAATTGCCTTAATTCAGTGTATCTATTCTTGGTATATTTTCTTCATTGTTTCATTTTTGTTGTTTATCATTATCACACTATCATATACCTGTTCAATTTTCTTATTTATTCTAGTAGGGTGTTGACCTGACCTCATCACTACTCTACCGAGGTTAGCACTTATTGGGTACCGTTGTAGTCTACTCATTCTACACTTTTGCACATCCTTTTATGCAGATCCAGGTAGCCTTACTAGCCTAGGCACCGGTGAGTAGAGTTTAGATATGGAGACTTCAAGGTATACCTGCCGGCGTGTGCGGGCCTCGGAGTCACCCTCTACCTAGTTCTATTTCATTTTCCCTTTTTATAGATAATGTTGTATGGGGATATTTAGTATACTGTTGTAGAGCTTGGGACTTGGTATCACCGGATGTTGGGAGTTTTATTCTGTTGAGTTGCAGAGTTCTTTTATGTTAGTTGTTGAGTTATTTGAAAGTTTTTATCATTTTCTCAGTTAAATTCTGCCTGAATGTTAGGCTTACCTACTCATAGAGACTAGGTTCCATCACGACATCCTACAGAGGAAAATTTGGTCAGTGACAAGTTGGTATCAAAGCCCTAGGTACATAGGTTTTACGTGTCAAAAGCAGGAATAGTAGAATCTCACGGATCGGTACAGAAACTTTTGTATTTATCTTCGAGAGGCTATGGAACTGTTAGGAAACTTCACTTATTTGATCCCTTATCATGCGAATTTCTTGACTTTAGATTTCTAAATCTATGTCTTTCTATTCTCTCATAGATGGTGAGGACATCCACCGCTGGATCCGACGATCAGATATTGTGCCCCCTGATAGAGCCGCGAGAGGCCGGGGCTGGGGCCGCGGTCAGGGTCCGGGAGAGGACAAGGAGGGGCATGTAGTGTAGCTAGAGCAGCTGCACGAGCTACGACAGAGGAGCCACCGGTAGCTTCAGTTGGGAGGTAGGCACTTGTGGCGCTTGTTGCTACCCCTGCACTTCAAGAGACGCTCGCCCAATTCTTGAGCATATTTGGTAATCTAGCTCAGGCGGGGTTGATTCCACTTGCAACGGCAACATCTCAGGCTAGGGTAGGAGCTCAAACTCCAGCGGCCCGTACCCTAGAGCAGTGATTCCATGTTGAGCAGGTCCCATAGGTTATACAAGTGCAGCTGGTTGTCCCAGTTCAGGCCGAGGTTAGGGCATCAACTTCTAATGAGGAGTAGCTCAGGCTCGAGTGGTACAAAAAATACCATCCTCCTTCTTTCAGTGGCCTAGCTACAGAGGACGCACAAGGCTTTCTGGAAAAGTGCCACTGTATTCTCTATAACATGGGTATAGTGAAGACGAGCGGGGGTTCTTTCACTTCTTTCTAGCTATCGGGACTAGCGTACTAGTCTTGGTGGGATTGGGAGGAGGCTAGCCCAACCGAGGCAGCTTCACTCACATGGGCTCAATTTTTTGAGATTTAATTGAGATTTTGTTCCCCGGAGCCTTTGGGATACATGGCGCGAGCAGTTTGAGCAGTTGTGCCAGGGTTCTATGATCGTATCAGAGTATGTTCTGAAGTTTAGTGAGTTGTCCAGATATGCACCTGCCTTGGTTTACACAATTAGAGATCGAGTCCGTCGATTTATCAAGAGGCTCAACTATGGTATTAGATTCAGCATGGCTCGATAGTTGGAGACTGATACTCCATACCAGCAGGTGGTAGAAATCACATGGAGATTGGAGGGTTTGCAAGGCCAGGAGACATGACAGGGAGGCCAAGAGTCCTCGAGATTCTAGTGGATATAGTGGTGTCCACCAGAAAGTTATATGTTGTGATATTGATACGCATGTGGTGGATTAAGGATTGGGGTCAAAATGCATGTGGTGAGATAAGGTGGTCTTGATATGCTTGTTGGTAGTAGAGGAACTACTTGAAGCCACGTGGTGTGATAAGGTGGGCTAAAACACGGGAAGCTATTTTGAAAAAATGATTTTCAAAACTAAATGCAAGGTTCCCGCGGTGATATAAGGAATGATTATGATTTGTTTTGTGATATGAGACTGTGAGGCAGTACCTCGGTAGTGATGCTTGCTAATACCATTCAATTATATCACTTGTGTTTTGGTTGCTTTGTTTCCTTGGCATATTATTCATTGTTTACTTTCGTGATGCCTTAATTGCCTTAATTCAGTGTATCTATTCTTGGTATATTTTCTTCATTGTTTCATTTTTGTTGTTTATCATTATCACACTATCATATACCTGTTCAATTTTCTTATTTATTCTAGTAGGGTGTTGACCTGACCTTATCACTACTCTACCGAGGTTAGCACTTATTGGGTACCGTTGTAGTCTACTCATTCTACACTTTTGCACATCCTTTTATGCAGATCCAGGTAGCCTTACCAGCCTAGGCACCGGTGAGTAGAGTTTAGATATGGAGACTTCAAGGTATACCTGCCGGCGTCTGCGGGCCTCGGAGTCACCCTCTACCTAGTTCTATTTCATTTTCCCTTTTTATAGATAATGTTGTATGGGGATATTTAGTATACTGTTGTAGAGCTTGGGACTTGGTATCACCGGATGTTGGGAGTTTTATTCTGTTGAGTTGCAGAGTTCTTTTATGTTAGTTGTTGAGTTATTTGAAAGTTTTTATCATTTTCTCAGTTAAATTCTGCCTGAATGTTAGGCTTACCTACTCTTAGAGACTAGGTTCCATCACGACATCCTACAGAGCAAAATTTGGTCAGTGACAAGTTGGTATCAAAGCCCTAGGTACATAGGTTTTACGTGTCAAAAGCAGGAATAGTAGAATCTCACGGATCGGTACAGAAACTTTTGTATTTATCTTCGAGAGGCTATGGAACTGTTAGGAAACTTCACTTATTTGATCCCTTATCATGCGAATTTCTTGACTTTAGATTTCTAAATCTATGTCTTTCTATTCTCTCATAGATGGTGAGGACATCCACCGCTGGATCCGACGATCAGATATTGTGCCCCCTGATAGAGCCGCGAGAGGCCGGGGCTGGGGCCGCGGTCAGGGTCCGGGAGAGGACAAGGAGGGGCATGTAGTGTAGCCAGAGCAGCTGCACGAGCTACGACAGAGGAGCCACCGGTAGCTTCAGTTGGGAGGTAGGCACTTGTGGCGCTTGTAGCTACCCCTGCACTTCAAGAGACGCTCGCCCAATTCTTGAGCATATTTGGTAATCTAGCTCAGGCGGGGTTGATTCCACTTGCAACGGCAACATCTCAGGCTAGGGTAGGAGCTCAAACTCCAGCGGCCCGTACCCTAGAGCAGTGATTCCATGTTGAGCAGGTCCCATAGGTTATACAAGTGCAGCTGGTTGTCCCAGTTCAGGCCGAGGTTAGGGCATCAACTTCTAATGAGGAGTAGCTCAGGCTCGAGTGGTACAAAAAATACCATCCTCCTTCTTTCAGTGGCCTAGCTACAGAGGACGCACAAGGCTTTCTGGAAAAGTGCCACTGTATTCTCCATAACATGGGTATAGTGAAGACGAGCGGGGGTTCTTTCACTTCTTTCTAGCTATCGGGACTAGCGTACTAGTCTTGGTGGGATTGGGAGGAGGCTAGCCCAACCGAGGCAGCTTCACTCACATGGGCTCAATTTTTTGAGATTTAATTGAGATTTTGTTCCCCGGAGCCTTTGGGATACATGGCGCGAGCAGTTTGAGTAGTTGTGCCAGGGTTCTATGATCATATCAGAGTATGTTCTGAAGTTTAGTGAGTTGTCCAGATATGCACCTGCCTTGGTTTACACAATTAGAGATCGAGTCCGTCGATTTATCAAGAGGCTCAACTATGGTATTAGATTCAGCATGGCTCGATAGTTGGAGACTGATACTCCATACCAGCAGGTGGTAGAAATCACATGGAGATTGGAGGGTTTGCAAGGCCAGGAGACATGACAGGGAGGCCAAGAGTCCTCGAGATTCTAGTGGATATAGTGGTGTCCACCAGAAAGTTATATGTTGTGATATTGATACGCATGTGGTGGATTAAGGATTGGGGTCGAAATGCATGTGGTGAGATAAGGTGGTCTTGATATGCTTGTTGGTAGTAGAGGAACTACTTGAAGCCACGTGGTGTGATAAGGTGGGCTAAAACACGGGAAGCTATTTTGAAAAAATGATTTTCAAAACTAATTGCAAGGTTCCCGCGGTGATATAAGGAATGATTATGATTTGTTTTGTGATATGAGACTGTGAGGCAGTACCTCGGTAGTGATGCTTGCTAATACCATTCAATTATATCACTTGTGTTTTGGTTGCTTTGTTTCCTTGGCATATTATTCATTGTTTACTTTCGTGATGCCTTACTTGCCTTAATTTAGTGTATCTATTCTTGGTATATTTTCTTCATTGTTTCATTTTTGTTGTTTATCATTATCACACTATCATATACCTGTTCAATTTTCTTATTTATTCTAGTAGGGTGTTGACCTGACCTTATCACTACTCTACCGAGGTTAGCACTTATTGGGTACCGTTGTAGTCTACTCATTCTACACTTTTGCACATCCTTTTATGCAGATCCAGGTAGCCTTACTAGCCTAGGCACCGGTGAGTAGAGTTTAGATATGGAGACTTCAAGGTATACCTGCCGGCGTCTGCGGGCCTCGGAGTCACCCTCTACCTAGTTCTATTTCATTTTCCCTTTTTATAGATAATGTTGTATGGGGATATTTAGTATACTATTGTAGAGCTTGGGACTTGGTATCACCGGATGTTGGGAGTTTTATTCTGTTGAGTTGCAGAGTTCTTTTATGTTAGTTGTTGAGTTATTTGAAAGTATTTATCATTTTCTCAGTTAAATTCTGCCTGAATGTTAGGCTTACCTACTCTTATAGACTATGTTCCATCACGACATCCTACAGAGGAAAATTTGGTCAGTGACAAGTTGGTATCAAAGCCCTAGGTACATAGGTTTTACGTGTCAAAAGCAGGAATAGTAGAATCTCACGGATCGGTATAGAAACTTTTGTATTTATCTTCGAGAGGCTATGGAACTGTTAGGAAACTTCACTTATTTGATCCCTTATCATGCGAATTTCTTGACTTTAGATTTCTAAATCTATGTCTTTCTATTCTCTCATAGATGGTGAGGACATCCACCGCTGGATCCGACGATCAGATATTGTGCCCCCTGATAGAGCCGCGAGAGGCCGGGGCTGGGGCCGCGGTCAGGGTCCGGGAGAGGACAAGGAGGGGCATGTAGTGTAGCCAGAGCAGCTGCACGAGCTATGACAGAGGAGCCACCGGTAGCTTCAGTTGGGAGGTAGGCACTTGTGGCGCTTGTTGCTACCCCTGCACTTCAAGAGACGCTCGCCCAATTCTTGAGCATATTTGGTAATCTAGCTCAGGCGGGGTTGATTCCACTTGCAACGGCAACATCTCAGGCTAGGGTAGGAGCTCAAACTCCAGCGGCACATACCCTAGAGCAGTGATTCCATGTTGAGCAGGTCCCATAGGTTATACAAGTGCAGCTGGTTGTCCCAGTTCAGGCCGAGATTAGGGCATCAACTTCTAATGAGGAGTAGCTCAGGCTCGAGTGGTACAAAAATACCATCCTCCTTCTTTCAGTGGCCTAGCTACAGAGGACACACAAGGCTTTCTGGAAAAGTGCCACTGTATTCTCTATAACATGGGTATAGTGAAGACGAGCGGGGGTTCTTTCACTTCTTTCTAGCTATTGGGACTAGCATACTAGTCTTGGTGGGATTGGGAGGAAGCTAGCCCAACCGAGGCAGCTTCACTCACATGGGCTCAATTTGTTGAGATTTAATTGAGATTTTGTTCCCCGGAGCCTTTGGGATACATGGCGCGAGCAGTTTGAGCAGTTGTGCCAGGGTTCTATGATCGTATCAGAGTATGTTCTAAAGTTTAGTGAGTTGTCCAGATATGCACCTGCCTTGGTTTACACAATTAGAGATCGAGTCTGTCGATTTATCAAGAGGCTCAACTATGGTATTAGATTCAGCATGGCTCGATAGTTGGAGACTGATACTCCATACCAGCAGGTGGTAGAAATCACATGGAGATTGGAGGGTTTGCAAGGCCAGGAGACATGGCAGGGAGGCCAAGAGTCCTCGAGATTCTGGTGGATATAGTGGTGTCCACCAGAAAGTTATATGTTATGATATTAATACGCATGTGGTGGATTAAGGATTGGGGCCGAAATGCATGTGGTGAGATAAGGTGGTCTTGATATGCTTGTTGGTAGTACAGGAACTACTTGAAGCCACGTGGTGTGATAAGGTGGGCTAAAACACAGGAAGCTATTTCGAAAAAATTATTTTCAAAACTAAATGCAAGGCTCCCGCGGTGATATAAGGAATGATTATGATTTGTTTTGTGATATGAGACTGTGAGGCAGTACCTCGGTAGCGATGGTTGATAATACCATTCAATTATATCACTTGTGTTTTGGTTGCTTTGTTTCCTTGGCATATTATTCATTGTTTACTTTCATGATGCCTTAATTGCCTTAATTCAGTGTATCTATTCTTGGTATATTTTCTTCATTGTTTCATTTTTGTTGTTTATCATTATCACACTATCATATACCTGTTCAATTTTCTTATTTATTCTAGTAAGGTGTTGACCTGACCTCATCACTACTCTACTGAGGTTAGCACTTATTGGGTACCGTTGTAGTCTACTCATTCTACACTTTTGCACATCCTTTTATGCAGATCCAGGTAGCCTTACCAGCCTAGGCACCGGTGAGTAGAGATTAGATATGGAGAATTCAAGGTATACCTGCCGGCGTCTGCGGGCCTTGGAGTCACCCTCTACCTAGTTCTATTTCATTTTCCCTTTTTATAGATAATGTTGTATGGGGATATTTAGTATACTGTTGTAGAGCTTGGGACTTGGTGTCACCGGATGTTGGGGGTTTTATTCTGTTGAGTTGCAGAGTTCTTTTATGTTAGTTGTTGAGTTATTTGAATGTTTTTATCATTTTCTCAGTTAAATTCTGCCTGAATGTTAGGCTTACCTACTCATAGAGACTAGGTTCCATCACGACATCCTACAGAGGAAAATTTGGTCAGTGATAAGTTGGTATCAAAGCCCTAGGTATATAGGTTTTACATGTCAAAAGCAGGAATAGTAGAATCTCACGGATCGGTACAGAAACTTTTGTACAACCACCAATTCTGGTGTAACTCTAACTCGTAAGCTACATTCCCGATACTTCGTAAGATCCTATACGGCCTGATGTATCTGGGACTGCACTTTCCTTTCTTTCCAAATCTTATAACACCTTTCATAGGCTAAAATTTTAAAAACACCCAATTATCGACTTGAAACTATAGGTCTCTATGTTGGATGTTCGAATAGGACCTTTGGCGACTCTGAGCTGTCTTCAAATGCTCTTGAATCAACTTGACTTTCTCTATAGACTGATTGACAAAATTCGTTCCCAACAACTCTACTTCGCCAACTTCAAACCAACCAATTGGTGATCTACACCTTCACCCATACAAAAAATGCTTTTCAAATAAGCGAGATAATCTTATTATAAGGTCCATATTTACCATATACACTAAAGGATATGTGTATTCTATGGTAAAACACTAGGATTTGTGCTACTTTACTTTCACTTGCTGACAATTCAGACACCTGGCCACAAAGTCTGTGATGTTCTTTTTCATGTCGTTCCACCAATAAATCTCCCTAAGATCATGATACATCTTTGGGGAACCTCGATAGATATAATACTTGGAATTATGGGCTTCTAACATGATCCTCCTTATTTATGTCCGTTTATGTCTAGGACACACAATCTGTCTTAGTACCTCAAAGTACCATCATCTCCCCCTTGTTCAAAAGCCATCATCTTATGCATGTGAATCCCCTCTATGCATGTGAATCCCCTCGTTCAACTTCAACAAGTAGGGATCTCCTTCACTTCGGGTACTAAGGAGTAACAAGTCCTGTTCTGGAAAACAATTCCACCACCTTCGGAGTCCGAAAGTCGGACTCCTAGCTTGACTAAGCAGTGAACTTCTATCACCATAGTGTAGCCAGAGCAGTTGCACGAGCTACGGCAGAGGAGCCACCGGTAGCTTCAGTTGGGAGGTAGGCACTTGTGGCGCTTGTCGCTAACCCTGCACTTCAAGAGACGCTCGCCCAATTCTTGAGCATATTTGGTAATCTAGCTCAGGCAGGGTTGATTCCACTTGCAACGGCAACATCTGAGGCTAGGGTAGGAGCTCAAACTCCAGCGGCCCATACCCTAGAGCAGTGATTCCATGTTGAGCAGGTCCCATAGGTTATACAAGTGCAGCTGGTTATCCAGTTCAGGCCGAGGTTAGGGCATCAACTTCTAAGGAGGAGTAGCTCAGGCTCGAGTGGTACAAAAAATACCATCCTCCTTCTTTCAGTGGCCTAGCTACAGAGGACGCACAAGGCTTTCTGGAAAAGTGCCATTGTATTCTCCATAACATGGGTATAGTGAAGACGAGCGGGGGTTCTTTCACTTGTTTCTAGCTATCGGGACTAGCGTACTAGTCTTGTTGGGATTGGGAGGAGGCTAGCCCAACCGAGGCAGCTTCACTGACATGGGCTCAATTTTTTGAGATTTAATTGAGATTTTGTTCCCCGGAGCCTTTGGGATACATGGCGCGAGCAGTTTGAGCAGTTGTGCTAGGGTTCTATGATCGTATCAGAGTATGTTCTGAAGTTTAGTGAGTTGTCCAGATATGCACCTGCCTTGGTTTACACAATTAGAGATCGAGTCCGTCGATTTATCAAGAGGCTCAACTATGGTATTAGATTCAGCATGGCTCGATATTTGGAGACTGATACTCCATACCAGCAGGTGGTAGAAATCACATGGAGATTTGAGGGTTTGCAAGGCCAGGAGACATGACAGGGAGGCCAAGAGTCCTCGAGATTCTGGTGCATATAGTGGTGTCCACCAGAAAGTTATATGTTGTGATATTGATACGCATGTGGTGGATTAAGGATTGGGGTCGAAATGCATGTGGTGAGATAAGGTGGTCTTGATATGCTTGTTGGTAGTAGAGGAACTACTTGAAGCCACGTGGTGTGATAAGGTGGGCTGGGAATTTCTTCTGGTTGTAATATTTGTTTAAATTTATTTATCTCATCTGTTAATTCTATTTCTTTATTTTTCTCTCTTTGCTTGTTTTCATATAGTGCTTTTAACATGTTTAATTCTTTTTCTAATGCTATAATTTTTGTGTTTTTTGTTTCTTCTAATTGTTGTATTTCCTTGTTTGCTTGATTTTTAATAATTTCAAAGTTTTTATCATTTTCTCAGTTAAATTCTGCCTGAATGTTAGGCTTACCTACTCTTAGAGACTAGGTTCCATCACGACATCCTACAGAGGAAAATTTGGTCAGTGACAAGTTGGTATCAAAGCCCTAAGTACATAGGTTTTACGTGTCAAAAGCAGGAATAGTAGAATCTCACGGATCGGTACAGAAACTTTTGTATTTATCTTCGAGAGGCTATGGAACTGTTAGGAAACTTCACTTATTTGATCCCTTATCATGCGAATTTCTTGACTTTAGATTTCTAAATCTATGTCTTTCTATTCTCTCATAGATGGTGAGGACATCCACCGCTAGATCCGACGATCAGATATTGTGCCCCCTGATAGAGCCGCGAGAGGCCAGGGCTGGGGCCGCAGTCGGGGTCCGGGAGAGGACAAGGAGGGGCATGTAGTGTAGCCAGAGCAGCTGCACGAGCTACGACAGAGGAGCCACCGGTAGCTTTAGTTGGGAGGTAGGCACTTGTGGCGCTTGTTGCTACCCCTGCACTTCAAGAGACGCTCGCCCAATTCTTGAGCATATTTGGTAATCTAGCTCAGGCGGGGTTGATTCCACTTGCAACGGCAACATCTCAGGCTAGGGTAGGAGCTCAAACTCCAGCGGCCCGTACCCTAGAGCAGTGATTCCATGTTGAGCAGGTCCCATAGGTTATACAAGTGCAGCTGGTTGTCCCAGTTCAGGCCGAGGTTAGGGCATCAACTTCTAAGGAGGAGTAGCTCAGGCTCGAATAGTACAAAAAATACCATCCTCCTTCTTTCAGTGGCCTAGCTACAGATGATGCACAAGGCTTTCTGGAAAAGTGCCACTGTATTCTCTATAACATGGGTATAGTGAAGACGAGCGGGGGTTCTTTCATTTCTTTCTAGCTATTGGGACTAGCGTACTAGTTTTGGTGGGATTGGGAGGAGGCTAGCCCAACCGAGGCAGCTTCACTCACATGGGCTGAATTTTTTGAGATTTAATTGAGATTTTGTTCCCCGGAGCCTTTGGGATACATGGCGCGAGCAATTTGAGCAATTGTTCCAGGGTTCTATGATTGTATCAGAGTATGTTCTGATGTTTAGTGAGTTTTCCAGTTATGCACCTGCCTTGGTTTACACAATTAGAGATCGAGTCCGTCGATTTATCAAGAGGCTCAACTATGGTATTAGATTCAGCATGGCTCGATAGTTGGAGACTGATACTCCATACCAGCAGGTGGTAGAAATCACATGGAGATTAGAGGGTTTGCAAGGCCACGAGACATGACAGGGAGGCCAAGAGTCCTCGAGATTCTGGTGGATATAGTGGTGTCCACCAGAAAGTTATATGTTGTGATATTGATACGCATGTGGTGGATTAAGGATTGGGGTCGAAATGCATGTGGTGAGATAAGGTGGTCTTGATATGCTTGTTGGTAGTAGAGGAACTACTTGAAGCCACGTGGTGTGATAAGGTGGGCTAAAACACGGGAAGCTATTTCGAAAAAATGATTTTCTAAACTAAATGCAAGGCTCCCGCGGTGATATAAGGAATGATTATGATTTGTTTTGTGATATGAGACTGTGAGGCAGTACCTCGGTAGTGATGCTTGCTAATACCATTCAATTATATCACTTGTGTTTTGGTTGCATTGTTTCCTTGGCATATTATTCATTATTTACTTTCGTGATGCCTTAATTGCCTTAATTCAGTGTATCTATTCTTGGTATATTTTCTTCATTGTTTCATTTTTGTTGTTTATCATTATCACACTATCATATACCTGTTCAATTTTCTTATTTATTCTAGTAGGGTGTTGACCTGACCTCATCACTACTCTACCGAGGTTAGCACTTATTGGGTACCGTTGTAGTCTACTCATTCTACACTTTTGCACATCCTTATATGCAGATCCAGGTAGCCTTACCAGCCTAGGCACCGGTGAGTAGAGTTTAGATATGGAGAATTCAAGGTATACCTGCCGGCGTCTGCGGGCCTCGGAGTCACCCTCTACCTAGTTCTATTTCATTTTCCCTTTTTATAGATAATGTTGTATGGGGATATTTAGTATACTGTTGTAGAGCTTGGGACTTGGTATCACTGGATGTTGGGAGTTTTATTCTGTTGAGTTGCAGAGTTTTTTTATGTTAGTTGTTGAGTTATTTGAAAGTTTTTATCATTGTCTTAGTTAAATTCTGCCTGAATGTTAGGCTTACCTACTCTTAGAGACTAGGTTCCATCACGACATCCTACAGAGGAAAATTTGGTCAGTGACAAGTTGGTATCAAAGCCCTAGGTATATAGGTTTTATGTATCAAAAGCAGGAATAGTAGAATCTCACGGATCGGTACAGAAACTTTTGTATTTATCTTTGAGAGGCTATGGAACTGTTAGGAAACTTCACTTATTTGATCCCTTATCATGCGAATTTCTTGACTTTAGATTTCTAAATCTATGTCGTTCTATTCTCTCATAGATGGTGAGGACATCCACTGCTGGACCCGACGATCAGATATTGTGCCCCCTGATAGAGCCGCGAGAGGCCGGGGCTGGGGCCGCGGTCAGGGTCCGGGAGAGGACAAGGAGGGGTATGTAGTGTAGCCAGAGCAGCTGCACGAGCTATGACAGAGGAGCCACCGGTAGCTTCAGTTGGGAGGTAGGCACTTGTGGCGCTTGTTGCTACCCCTGCACTTCAAGAGACGCTCGCCCAATTCTTGAGCATATTTTGTAATCTAGCTCAGGCGGGGTTGATTCCACTTGCAACAGCAACATCTCAGGCTAGGGTAGGAGCTCAAACTCCAGCGGCCCGTACCCTAGAGCAGTGATTCCATGTTGAGCAGGTCCCATAGGTTATACAAGTGCAGCTGGTTGTCCCAGTTCAGGCCGAGGTTAGGGCATCAACTTCTAAGGAGGAGTAGCTCAGGCTCGAGTGGTACAAAAAATACCATCCTCCTTCTTTCAGTGGCCTAGCTACAGAGGACGCACAAGGCTTTCTGGAAAAGTGCCAGTGTATTCTCCATAACATGGGTATAGTGAAGACGAGCAGGGGTTCTTTCACTTCTTTCTAGCTATCGGGACTAGCGTACTAGTCTTGGTGGGATTGGGAGGAGGCTAGCCCAACCGAGGCAGCTTCACTCACATGGGCTCAATTTTTTGAGATTTAATTGAGATTTTGTTCCCCGAAGCCTTTGGGATAAATGGCGCGAGCAGTTTGAGCAGTTGTTCTAGGGTTCTATGATCGTATCAGAGTATGTTCTGAAATTTAGTGAGTTGTCCAGATATGCACCTGCCTTGGTTTACACAATTAGAGATCGAGTCCGTCGATTTATCAAGAGGCTCAACTATGGTATTAGATTCAGCATGGCTCGATAGTTGAAGACTGATACTCCATACCAGCAGGTGGTAGAAATCACATGGAGATTGGAGGGTTTGCAAGGCCAGGAGACATGACAGGGAGGCCAAGAGTCCTAGAGATTCTGGTGGATATAGTGGTGTCCACCAGAAAGTTATATGTTGCGATATTGATACGCATGTGGTGGATTAAGTATTGGGGTCGAAATGCATGTGGTGAGATAAGGTGGTCTTGATATGCTTGTTGGTAGTAGAGGAACTACTTGAAGCCACGTGGTGTGATAAGGTGGGCTAAAACACGGGAAGATATTTCGAAAAAATGATTTTCAAAACTAAATGCAAGGCTCCCGCGGTGATATAAGGAATGATTATGATTTGTTTTGTGATATGAGACTGTGAGGCAGTACCTCGGTAGTGATGCTTGCTAATACCATTCAATTATATCACTTGTGTTTTGGTTGTTTTGTTTCCTTGGCATATTATTCATTGTTTACTTTCGTGATGCCTTAATTTCCTTAATTCAGTGTATCTATTCTTGGTATATTTTCTTCATTGTTTCATTTTTGTTGTTTATCATTATCACACTATCATATACCTGTTCAATTTTCTTATTTATTCTAGTAAGGTGTTGACCTGACCTCATCACTACTCTACCGAGGTTAGCACTTATTGGGTACCGTTGTAGTCTACTCATTCTACACTTTTGCACATCCTTTTATGCAGATCCAGATAGCCTTACCAGCCTAGGCACCGGTGAGTAGAGTTTAGGTATGGAGACTTCAAGGTATACCTGCCGGCGTCTGCGGGCCTCGGAGTCACCCTCTACCTAGTTCTATTTCATTTTCCCTTTTTATAGATAATGTTGTATGGGGATATTTAGTATACTGTTGTAGAGCTTGGGACTTGGTATCACCGGATGTTGGGAGTTTTATTCTGTTGAGTTGCAGAGTTCTTTTATGTTAGTTGTTGAGTTATTTGAAAGTTTTTATCATTTTCTCAGTTAAATTCTGCTTGAATGTTAGGCTTACCTACTCATAGAGACTAGGTTCCATCACGACATCCTACAGAGGAAAATTTGGTCAGTGACAAGTTGGTATCAAAGCCCTAGGTATATAGGTTTTACGTGTCAAAAGCAGGAATAGTAGAATCTCACGGATCGGTACAGAAACTTTTGTATTTATCTTCGAGAGGCTATGGAACTGTTAGGAAACTTCACTTATTTGATCCCTTATCATGCGAATTTCTTGACTTTAGATTTCTAAATCTATGTCTTTCTATTCTCTCAAAGAAGGTGAGGACATCCACCACTGGATCCGACGATCAGATATTGTGCCCCCTGATAGAGCCACGAGAGGCCGGGGCTGGGGCCGCGGTCAGGGTCCGGGAGAGGACAAGGAGGGGCATGTAGTGTAGCCAGAGCAGCTGCACGAGGTATGACAGAGGAGCCACCGGTAGCTTCAGTTGGGAGGTAGGCACTTATGGCTCTTGTTGCTACCCCGGCACTTCAAGAGACGCTCGTCCAATTCTTGAGCATATTTGGTAATCTAGCTCAGGCGGGGTTGATTCCACTTGCAACGGCAACATCTCAGGCTAGGGTAGGAGCTCAAACTCCAGCGGCCCGTACCCTAGAGCAGTGATTCCATTTTGAGCAGGTCCCATAGGTTATACAAGTGCAGCTGGTTGTCCCAGTTCAGGCAGAGGTTAGGGCATCAACTTCTAAGGAGGAGTAGCTCAGGCTCGAATGGTACAAAAAATACCATTCTCCTTTTTTCAGTGGCCTAGCTACAGAGGACGCACAAGGCTTTCTGGAAAAGTGCCAGTGTATTATCCATAACATGGATATAGTGAAGACGAGCGGGGTTCTTTCACTTCTTTCTAGCTATCGGGACTAGCGTACTAGTCTTGGTGGGATTGGAAGGAGGCTAGCCCAACCGAGGCAGCTTCACTCGCATGGGCTCAATTTTTTGAGATTTAATTGAGATTTTGTTCCCCGAAGCCTTTGGGATACATGGCGCGAGCAGTTTTAGCAGTTGTGCTAGGGTTCTATGATCGTATCAGAGTATATTCTGAAGTTTAGTGAGTTGTCCAGATAGGCACCTGCCTTGGTTTACACAATTAGAGATCGAGTCCGTCGATTTATCAAGAGGCTCAACTATGGTATTAGATTCAGCATGGCTCGATAGTTAGAGACTGATACTCCATACCAGCACGTGGTAGAAATCACACGGAGATTGGAGGGTTTGCAAGGCCAGGAGACATGACAGGGAGGCCAAGAGTCCTCGAGATTCTGGTGGATATAGTGGTGTCCACCAGAAAGTTATATGTTGTGATATTGATATGCATGTGGTGGATTAAGGATTGGGGTCGAAATGCATGTGGTGAGATAAGGTGGTCTTGATATGCTTGTTGGTAGTGGAGGAACTACTTGAAGCCACGTGGTGTGATAAGGTGGGCTAAAACACGGGAAGCTATTTCGAAAAAATGATTTTCAAAACTAAATGCAAGGCTGCCGCAGTGATATAAGGAATGATTATGATTTGTTTTGTGATATGAGACTGTGAGGCAGTATCTCGGTAGTGATGCTTGCTAATACCATTCAATTATATCACTTGTGTTTTGGTTGCTTTGTTTCCTTGGCATATTATTCATTGTTTACTTTCGCGATGCCTTAATTGCCTTAATTCAGTGTATCTATTCTTGGTATATTTTCTTCATTGTTTCATTTTTGTTGTTTATCATTATCACACTATCATATACCTGTTCAATATTCTTATTTATTATAGTAGGGTGTTGACCTGACCTCATCACTACTCTACCGAGGTTAGCACTTATTGGGTACCGTTGTAGTCTACTCATTCTACACTTTTGCACATCCTTTTATGCAGATCCAGGTAGCCTTACCAGCCTAGGCACCGGTGAGTAGAGTTTAGATATGGAGAATTCAAGGTATACCTGCCGGCATCTGCGGGCCTCGGAGTCACCCTCTACCTAGTTCTATTTCATTTTCCCTTTTTGTAGATAATGTTGTATGGGGATATTTAGTATACTGTTGTAGAGCTTGGGACTTGGTATCAGCGGATGTTGGGAGTTTTATTCTGTTGAGTTGCAGAGTTCTTTTATGTTAGTTGTTGAGTTATTTGAATGTTTTTATCATTTTCTCAGTTAAATTCTGCCTGAATGTTAGGCTTACCTACTCATAGAGACTAGGTTCCATCACGACATCCTACAGAGGAAAATTTGGTCAGTGACAAGTTGGTATCAAAGCCCTAGGTATATAGGTTTTACGTGTCAAAAGCAGGAATAGTAGAATCTCACGGATCGGTACAGAAACTTTTGTATTTATCTTCGAGAGGCTATGGAACTGTTAGGAAACTTCACTTATTTGATCCCTTATCATGCGAATTTCTTGACTTTAGATTTCTAAATCTATGTCTTTCTATTCTCTCATAGATGGCGAGGACATCAACCACTGGATCCGACGATCAGATATTGTGCCCCTTGATAGAGCCACGAGAGGCCGGGGCTGGGGCCGTGGTCAGGGTCCGGGAGAGGACAAGGAGGGGCATGTAGTGTAGCCAGAGCAGCTGCACGAGCTATGACAGAGGAGCCACCGGTAGCTTCAGTTGGGAGGTAGGCACTTGAGGCGCTTGTTGCTACCCCGGCACTTCAAGAGACGCTCGCCCAATTCTTGAGCATATTTGGTAATCTAGCTCAGGCGGGGTTGATTCCACTTACAACGGCAACATCTCAGGCTAGGGTAGGAGCTCAAACTCCAGCGGCCCGTACCCTAGAGCAGTGATTCCATGTTGAGCAGGTCCCATAGGTTATACAAGTGCAGCTGGTTGTCCCAGTTCAGGCCGAGGTTAGGGCATCAACTTCTAAGGAGGAGTAGCTCAGGCTCGAATGGTACAAAAAATACCATCCTCCTTCTTTCAGTGGCCTAGCTACAGAGGACGCACAAAGCTTTCTGGAAAAGTGCCAGTGTATTCTCCATAACATGGGTATAGTGAAGACGAGCGGGGGTTCTTTCACTTCTTTCTAGCTATCGGGACTAGCGTACTAGTCATGGTGGGATTGGGAGGAGGCTAGCCCAACCGAGGCAGCTTCACTCACATGGGCTCAATTTTTTGAGATTTAATTGAGATTTTGTTCCCCGAAGGCTTTGGGATACATGGCGCGAGCAGTTTGAGCAGTTGTGCTAGGGTTCTATAATCGTATCAGATTATGTTCTGAAGTTTAGTGAGTTGTCCAGATATGCACCTGCCTTGGTTTACACAATTAGAGATCGAGTCCGTCGATTTATCAAGAGGCTCAACTATGGTATTAGATTCAGCATGGCTCGATAGTTAGAGACTGATACTCCATACCAGCAGGTGGTAGAAATCACATGGAGATTGGAGGGTTTGCAAGGCCAGGAGACATGACAGGGAGGCCAAGAGTCCTCGAGATTCTAGTGGATATAGTGGTGTCCACCAGAAAGTTATATGTTGTGATATTGATACGCATGTGGTGGATTAAGTATTGGGGTCGAAATGCATGTGGTGAGATAAGGTGGTCTTGATATGCATGTTGGTAGTAGAGGAACTACTTGAAGCCACGTGGTGTGATAAGGTGGGTTAAAACACGGGAAGTTGTTTCGAAAAAAATATTTTCAAAACTAAATGCAAGGTTCCCGCGGTGATATAAGGAATGATTATGATTTGTTTTGTGATATGAGACTGTGAGGCAGTACCTCGGTAGTGATGCTTGCTAATACCATTCAATTATATCACTTGTGTTTTGGTTGCTTTGTTTCCTTGGCATATTATTCATTGTTTACTTTCGTGATGCCTTAATTGCCTTAATTCAGTGTATCTATTCTTGGTATATTTTCTTCATTGTTTCATTTTTGTTGTTTATCATTATCACACTATCATATACCTGTTCAATTTTCTTATTTATTATAGTAGGGTGTTGACCTGACCTCATCACTACTCTACAGAGGTTAGGCTTGACACTTACTGGGTACCATTGTAGTCTACTCATTCTATACTTTTGCACATCCTTTTATGCAGATCCGGGTATCCTTACCAGCCTAGGCATCGGTGAGTAGAGTTTAGATGTGGAGACTTCAAGGTATACCTGCCGGCGTCCGCGGGCCTCAGAGTCTCCCTCTACCTAGTTCTATTTCATTTTCCCTTTTTGTAGATAATGTTGTATAGGGATATTTAGTACACTGTTGTAAAGCTTGGGACTTCGTATCACCGGATGTTGGGAGTTTTGTTCTGTTGAGTTGCAGAGTTCTTTTATGTTAGTAGTTGAGTTATTTGAAAGTTTTTATCATTTTCTCAGTTAAATTCGGCCTGAATGTTAGGCTTACCTACTCTTAGAGACTAGGTTCCATCACGACATCCTACAGAGGAAAATTTGGTCAGTGACAAATTGGTATCAAAGCCCTAGGTACATAGGTTTTACGTGTCAAAAGCAGGAATAGTAGAATCTCACGGATCGGTACAGAAACTTTTGTATTTATCTTCGAGAGGCTATGGAACTGTTAGGAAACTTCACTTATTTGATCCCATATCATGCAAATTTCTTGACTTTAGATTTCTAAATCTATGCCTTTCTATTCTCTCATAGATGGTGAGGACATCCACCGTTGGATCCGACGATTAGATATTGTGCCCCCTGATAGAGCCGCGAGAGGACGGGGCTGGGGCCGCGGTCAGGGTCCGGGAGAGGACAAGGAGTGGCATGTAGTGTAGCCAGAGCAGCTGCACGAGCTACGACAGAGGAGCCACTGGTAGCTTCAGTTGGGAGGTAGGCACTTGTGGCGCTTGTCGCTAACCCTGCACTTCAAGAGACGCTCGCCCAATTCTTGAGCATATTTTGTAATCTAGCTCAGGCGGGGTTGATTCCACTTGCAACAGCAACATCTCAGGCTAGGGTAGGAGCTCAAACTCCAGCGGCCCGTACCCTAGAGCAGTGATTCCATGTTGAGCAGGTCCCATAGGTTATACAAGTGCAGCTGGTTGTCCCAGTTCAGGCCGAGGTTAGCGCATCAACTTCTAAGGAGGAGTAGCTCAGGCTCGAGTGGTACAAAAAATACCATCCTCCTTCTTTCAGTGGCCTAGCTACAAAGGACGCACAAGGCTTTCTGGAAAAGTGCCATTGTATTCTCCATAACATGGGTATAGTGAAGACAAGCGGGGGTTCTTTCACTTGTTTCTAGCTATCGGGACTAGCGTACTAGTCTTGGTTGGATTGGGAGGAGGCTAGCCCAACCGAGGCAGCTTCACTCACATGGGCTCAATTTTTTGAGATTTAATTGAGATTTTGTTCCCCGGAGCCTTTGGGATACATGGCGCGAGCAGTTTGAGCAGTTGTGCTAGGGTTCTATGATCGTATCAGAGTATGTTCTGAAGTTTAGTGAGTTGTCCAGATATGCACCTGCCTTGGTTTACACAATTAGAGATCGAGTCCGTCGATTTATCAAGAGGCTCAACTATGGTATTAGATTCAGCATGGCTCGATAATTGGAGACTGATACTCCATACCAGCAGGTGGTAGAAATCACATGGAGATTTGAGGGTTTGCAAGGCCAGGAGACATGACAGGGAGGCCAAGAGTCCTCGAGATTCTGGTGCATATAGTGGTGTCCACCAGAAAGTTATATGTTGTGATATTGATACGCATGTGGTGGATTAAGGATTGGGGTCGAAATGCATGTGGTGAGATAAGGTGGTCTTGATATGCTTGTTGGTAGTAGAGGAACTACTTGAAGCCACGTGGTGTGATAAGGTGGGCTGGGAATTTTTTTGGTTGTAATATTTGTTTAAATTTATTTATCTCATCTGTTAATTCTATTTCTTTATTTTTCTCTCTTTGCTTGTTTTCATATAGTGCTTTTAACATGTTTAATTCTTTTTCTAATGCTATAATTTTTGTGTTTTTTGTTTCTTCTAATTGTTGTATTTCCTTGTTTGCTTGATTTTTAATAATTTCAAAGTTTTTATCATTTTCTCAGTTAAATTCTGCCTGAATGTTAGGCTTACCTACTCTTAGAGACTAGGTTCCATCACGACATCCTACAGAGGAAAATTTGGTCAGTGACAAGTTGGTATCAAAGCCCTAAGTACATAGGTTTTACGTGTCAAAAGCAGGAATAGTAGAATCTCACGGATCGGTACAGAAACTTTTGTATTTATCTTCGAGAGGCTATGGAACTGTTAGGAAACATCACTTATTTGATCCCTTATCATGCGAATTTCTTGACTTTAGATTTCTAAATCTATGTCTTTCTATTCTCTCATAGATGGTGAGGACATCCACCGCTAGATCCGACGATCAGATATTGTGCCCCCTGATAGAGCCGCGAGAGGCCGGGGCTGGGGCCGCGGTCGGGGTCTGGGAGAGGACAAGGAGGGGCATGTAGTGTAGCCAGAGCAGCTGCACGAGCTACGACAGAGGAGCCACCGGTAGCTTTAGTTGGGAGGTAGGCACTTGTGGCGCTTGTTGCTACCCCTGCACTTCAAGAGACGCTCGCCCAATTCTTGAGCATATTTGGTAATCTAGGTTAGGCAGGGTTGATTCCACTTGCAACGGCAACATCTCAGGCTAGGGTAGGAGCTCAAACTCCAGCGGCCCGTACCCTAGAGCAGTGATTCCATGTTGAGCAGGTCCCATAGGTTATACAAGTGCAGCTGGTTGTCCCAGTTCAGGCCGAGGTTAGGGCATCAACTTCTAAGGAGGAGTAGCTCAGGCTCGAATAGTACAAAAAATACCATCCTCCTTCTTTCAGTTGCCTAGCTACAGATGACGCACAAGGCTTTCTTGAAAAGTGCCACTGTATTCTCTATAACATGGGTATAGTGAAGACGAGCGGTGGTTCTTTCACTTCTTTCTAGCTATCGGGACTAGCGTACTAGTTTTGGTGGGATTGGGAGGAGGCTAGCCCAACCGAGGCAGCTTCACTCACATGGGCTCAATTTTTTGAGATTTAATTGAGATTTTGTTCCCCGGAGCCTTTGGGATACATGGCGCGAGCAGTTTGAGCAATTGTGCCAGGGTTCTATGATCGTATCAGAGTATGTTCTGATGTTTAGTGAGTTTTCCAGTTATGCACCTGCCTTGGTTTACACAATTAGAGATCGAGTCCGTCGATTTATCAAGAGGCTCAACTATGGTATTAGATTCAGCATGGCTCGATAGTTGGAGACTGATACTCCATACCAGCAGGTGGTAGAAATCACATGGAGATTAGAGGGTTTGCAAGGCCACGAGACATGACAGGGAGGCCAAGAGTCCTCGAGATTCTGGTGGATATAGTGGTGTCCACCAGAAAGTTATATGTTGTGATATTGATACGCATGTGGTGGATTAAGGATTGGGGTTGAAATGCATGTGGTGAGATAAGGTGGTCTTGATATGCTTGTTGGTAGTAGAGGAACTACTTGAAGCCACGTGGTGTGATAAGGTGGGCTAAAACACGGGAAGCTATTTCGAAAAAATGATTTTCAAAACTAAATGCAAGGCTCCCGCGGTGATATAAGGAATGATTATGATTTGTTTTGTGATATGAGACTGTGAGGCAGTACCTCGGTAGTGATGGTTGATAATACCATTCAATTATATCACTTGTGTTTTGGTTGCTTTGTTTCCTTGGCATATTATTCATTGTTTACTTTCGCGATGCCTTAATTGCCTTAATTCAGTGTATCTATTCTTGGTATATTTTCTTCATTGTTTCATTTTTGTTGTTTATCATTATCACACTATCATATACCTGTTCAATTTTCTTATTTATTCTAGTAGGGTGTTGACCTGACCTCATCACTACTCTACCGAGGTTAGCACTTATTGGGTACCGTTGTAGTCTACTCATTCTACACTTTTGCACATCCTTTTATGCAGATCCAGGTAGCCTTACCAGCCTAGGCACCGGTGAGTAGAGTTTAGATATGGAGAATTCAAGGTATACCTGCCGGCATCTGCGGGCCTCGGAGTCACCCTCTACCTAGTTCTATTTCATTTTCCCTTTTTGTAGATAATGTTGTATGGGGATATTTAGTATACTGTTGTAGAGCTTGGGACTTGGTATCAGCGGATGTTGGGAGTTTTATTCTGTTGAGTTGCAGAGTTCTTTTATGTTAGTTGTTGAGTTATTTGAATGTTTTTATCATTTTCTCAGTTAAATTCTGCCTGAATGTTAGGCTTACCTACTCATAGAGACTAGGTTCCATCACGACATCCTACAGAGGAAAATTTTGTCAGTGACAAGTTGGTATCAAAGCCCTAGGTATATAGGTTTTACGTGTCAAAAGCAGGAATAGTAGAATCTCACGGATCGGTACAGAAACTTTTGTATTTATCTTCGAGAGGCTATGGAACTGTTAGGAAACTTCACTTATTTGATCCCTTATCATGCGAATTTCTTGACTTTAGATTTCTAAATCTATGTCTTTCTATTCTCTCATAGATGGCGAGGACATCAACCACTGGATCCGACGATCAGATATTGTGCCCCCTGATAGAGCCACGAGAGGCCGGGGCTGGGGCCGTGGTCAGGGTCCGGGAGAGGACAAGGAGGGGCATGTAGTGTAGCCAGAGCAGCTGCACGAGCTATGACAGAGGAGCCATCGGTAGCTTCAGTTGGGAGGTAGGCACTTGTGGCGCTTGTTGCTACCCCGGCACTTCAAGAGACGCTCGCCCAATTCTTGAGCATATTTGGTAATCTAGCTCAGGCGGGGTTGATTCCACTTACAACGGCAACATCTCAGGCTAGGGTAGGAGCTCAAACTCCAGTGGCCCGTACCCTAGAGCAGTGATTCCATGTTGAGCAGGTCCCATAGGTTATACAAGTGCAGCTGGTTGTCCCAGTTCAGGCCGAGGTTAGGGCATCAACTTCTAAGGAGGAGTAGCTCAGGCTCGAATGGTACAAAAAATACCATCCTCCTTCTTTCAGTGGCCTAGCTACAGAGGACGCACAAGGCTTTCTGGAAAAGTGCCAGTGTATTCTCCATAACATGGGTATAGTGAAGACGAGCGGGGGTTCTTTCACTTCTTTCTAGCTATCGGGACTAGCGTACTAGTCTTGGTGGGATTGGGAGGAGGCTAGCCCAACCGAGGCAGCTTCACTCACATGGGCTCAATTTTTTGAGATTTAATTGAGATTTTGTTCCCCGAAGCCTTTGGGATACATGGCGCGAGCAGTTTGAGCAGTTGTGCTAGGGTTCTATGATCGTATCAGAGTATGTTCTGAAGTTTAGTGAGTTGTCCAGATATGCACCTGCCTTGGTTTACACAATTAGAGATCGAGTCCGTCGATTTATCAAGAGGCTCAACTATGGTATTAGATTCAGCATGGCTCGATAGTTAGAGACTGATACTCCATACCAGCAGGTGGTAGAAATCACATGGAGATTGGAGGGTTTGCAAGGCCAGGAGACATGACAGGGAGGCCAAGAGTCCTCGAGATTCTAGTGGATATAGTGGTGTCCACCAGAAAGTTATATGTTGTGATATTGATACGCATGTGGTGGATTAAGTATTGGGGTCGAAATGCATGTGGTGAGATAAGGTGGTCTTGATATGCATGTTGGTAGTAGAGGAACTACTTGAAGCCACGCGGTGTGATAAGGTGGGTTAAAACACGGGAAGCTGTTTCGAAAAAATTATTTTCAAAACTAAATGCAAGGTTCCCGCGGTGATATAAGGAATGATTATGATTTGTTTTGTGATATGAGACTGTGAGGCAGTACCTCGGTAGTGATGCTTGCTAATACCATTCAATTATATCACTTGTGTTTTGGTTGCTTTGTTTCCTTGGCATATTATTCATTGTTTACTTTCGTGATGCCTTAATTGCCTTAATTCAGTGTATCTATTCTTGGTATATTTTCTTCATTGTTTCATTTTTGTTGTTTATCATTATCACACTATCATATACCTGTTCAATTTTCTTATTTATTATAGTAGGGTGTTGACCTGACCTCATCACTACTCTACAGAGGTTAGGCTTGACACTTACTGGGTACCATTGTAGTCTACTCATTCTACACTTTTGCACATCCTTTTATGCAGATCCAGGTATCCTTACCAGCCTAGGCATCGGTGAGTAGAGTTTAGATGTGGAGACTTCAAGGTATACCTGCCGGCGTCCGCGGGCCTCAGAGTCTCCCTCTACCTAGTTCTATTTCATTTTCCCTTTTTGTAGATAATGTTGTATAGGGATATTTAGTACACTGTTGTAAAGCTTGGGACTTGGTATCACCGGATGTTGGGAGTTTTGTTCTGCTGAGTTGCAGAGTTCTTTTATGTTAGTTGTTGAGTTATTTGAAAGTTTTTATCATTTTCTCAGTTAAATTCGGCCTGAATGTTAGGCTTACCTACTCTTAGAGACTAGGTTCCATCACGACATCCTACAGAGGAAAATTTGGTCAGTGACAAGTTGGTATCAAAGCCCTAGGTACATAGGTTTTACGTGTCAAAAGCAGGAATAGTAGAATCTCACGGATCGGTACAGAAACTTTTGTATTTATCTTCGAGAGGCTATGGAACTGTTAGGAAACTTCACTTATTTGATCCCATATCATGCAAATTTCTTGACTTTAGATTTCTAAATCTATGTCTTTCTATTCTCTCATAGATGGTGAGGACATCCACCGCTGGATCCGACGATTAGATATTGTGCCCCCTGATAGAGCCGCGAGAGGACGGGGCTGGGGCCGCGGTCAGGGTCCGGGAGAGGACAAGGAGTGGCATGTAGTGTAGCCAGAGCAGCTGCACGAGCTACGGTAGAGGAGCCACCGGTAGCTTCAGTTGGGAGGTAGGCACTTGTGGCGCTTGTCGCTAACCCTGCACTTCAAGAGACGCTCGCCCAATTCTTGAGCATATTTTGTAATCTAGCTCAGGCGGGGTTGATTCCACTTGCAACAGCAACATCTCAGGCTAGGGTAGGAGCTCAAACTCCAGCGGCCCGTACCCTAGAGCAGTGATTCCATGTTGAGCAGGTCCCATAGGTTATACAAGTGCAGCTGGTTGTCCCAGTTCAGGCCGAGGTTAGCGCATCAACTTCTAAGGAGGAGTAGCTCAGGCTCGAGTGGTACAAAAAATACCATCCTCCTTCTTTCAGTGGCCTAGCTACAAAGGACGCACAAGGCTTTCTGGAAAAGTGCCATTGTATTCTCCATAACATGGGTATAGTGAAGACAAGCGGGGGTTCTTTCACTTGTTTCTAGCTATCGGGACTAGCGTACTAGTCTTGGTTGGATTGGGAGGAGGCTAGCCCAACCGAGGCAGCTTCACTCACATGGGCTCAATTTTTTGAGATTTAATTGAGATTTTGTTCCCCGGAGCCTTTGGGATACATGGCGCGAGCAGTTTGAGCAGTTGTGCTAGGGTTCTATGATCGTATCAGAGTATGTTCTGAAGTTTAGTGAGTTGTCCAGATATGCACCTGCCTTGGTTTACACAATTAGAGATCGAGTCCGTCGATTTATCAAGAGGCTCAACTATGGTATTAGATTCAGCATGGCTCGATATTTGGAGACTGATACTCCATACCAGCAGGTGGTAGAAATCACATAGAGATTTGAGGGTTTGACAGGCCAGGAGACATGACAGGGAGGCCAAGAGTCCTCGAGATTCTGGTGCATATAGTGGTGTCCACCAGAAAGTTATATGTTGTGATATTGATACGCATGTGGTGGATTAAGGATTGGGGTCGAAATGCATGTGGTGAGATAAGGTGGTCTTGATATGCTTGTTGGTAGTATAGGAACTACTTGAAGCCACGTGGTGTGATAAGGTGGGCTGGGAATTTCTTTTGGTTGTAATATTTGTTTAAATTTATTTATCTCATCTGTTAATTCTATTTCTTTATTTTTCTCTCTTTGCTTGTTTTCATATAGTGCTTTAAACATGTTTAATTCTTTTTCTAATGCTATAATTTTTGTGTTTTTTGTTTCTTCTAATTGTTGTATTTCCTTGTTTGCTTGATTTTTAATAATTTCAAAGTTTTTATCATTTTCTCAGTTAAATTCTGCCTGAATGTTAGGCTTACCTACTCTTAGAGACTAGGTTCCATCACGACATCCTACAGAGGAAAATTTGGTCAGTGACAAGTTGGTATCAAAGCCATAAGTACATAGGTTTTACGTGTCAAAAGCAGGAATAGTAGAATCTCACGGATCGGTACAGAAACTTTTGTATTTATCTTCGAGAGGCTATGGAACTGTTAGGAAACTTCACTTATTTGATCCCTTATCATGCGAATTTCTTGACTTTAGATTTCTAAATCTATGTCTTTCTATTCTCTCATAGATGGTGAGGACATCCACCGCTAGATCCGACGATCAGATATTGTGCCCCCTGATAGAGCCGCGAGAGGCCGGGGCTGGGGCCGCGGTCGGGGTCCGGGAGAGGACAAGGAGGGGCATGTAGTGTAGCCAGAGCAGCTGCACGAGCTACGACAGAGGAGCCACCGGTAGCTTTAGTTGGGAGGTAGGCACTTGTGGCGCTTGTTGCTACCCCTGCACTTCAAGAGACGCTCGCCCAATTCTTGAGCATATTTGGTAATCTAGCTTAGGCAGGGTTGATTCCACTTGCAACGGCAACATCTCAGGCTAGGGTAGGAGCTCAAACTCCAGCGGCCCGTACCCTAGAGCCAGTGATTCCATGTTGAGCAGGTCCCATAGGTTATACAAGTGCAGCTGGTTGTCCCAGTTCAGGCCGAGGTTAGGGCATCAACTTCTAAGGAGGAGTAGCTCAGGCTCGAATAGTACAAAAAATACCATCCTCCTTCTTTCAGTTGCCTAGCTACAGATGACGCACAAGGCTTTCTTGAAAAGTGCCACTGTATTCTCTATAACATGGGTATAGTGAAGACGAGCGGTGGTTCTTTCACTTCTTTCTAGCTATCGGGACTAGCGTACTAGTTTTGGTGGGATTGGGAGGAGGCTAGCCCAACCGAGGCAGCTTCACTCACATGGGCTCAATTTTTTGAGATTTAATTGAGATTTTGTTCCCCGGAGCCTTTGGGATACATGGCGCGAGCAGTTTGAGCAATTGTGCTAGGGTTCTATGATCGTATCAGAGTATGTTCTGAAGTTTAGTGAGTTGTCCAGATATGCACCTGCCTTGGTTTACACAATTAGAGATCGAGTCCGTCGATTTATCAAGAGGCTCAACTATGGTATTAGATTCAGCATGGCTCGATAGTTGGAGACTGATACTCCATACCAGCAGGTGGTAGAAATCACATGGAGATTAGAGGGTTTGCAAGGCCACGAGACATGACAGGGAGGCCAAGAGTCCTCGAGATTCTGGTGGATATAGTGGTGTCCACCAGAAAGTTATATGTTGTGATATTGATACGCATGTGGTGGATTAAGGATTGGGGTCGAAATGCATGTGGTGAGATAAGGTGGTCTTGATATGCTTGTTGGTAGTAGAGGAACTACTTGAAGCCACGTGGTGTGATAAGGTGGGCTAAAACACGGGAAGCTATTTCGAAAAAATGATTTTCAAAGCTAAATTCAAGGCTCCCGCGGTGATATAAGGAATGATTATGATTTGTTTTGTGATATGAGACTGTGAGGCAGTACCTCGGTAGTGATGCTTGCTAATACCATTCAATTATATCACTTGTGTTTTGGTTGCTTTGTTTCCTTGGCATATTATTCATTGTTTACTTTCGTGATGCCTTAATTGCCTTAATTCAGTGTATCTATTCTTGGTATATTTTCTTCGTTGTTTCATTTTTGTTGTTTATCATTATCACACTATCATATACCTGTTCAATTTTCTTATTTATTCTAGTAGGGTGTTGACCTGACCTCATCACTACTCTACCAAGGTTAGCACTTATTGGGTACCGTTGTAGTCTACTCATTCTACACTTTTGCACATCCTTTTATGCAGATACAGGTAGCCTTACCAGCCTAGGCACCGGTGAGTAGAGTTTAGATATGGAGACTTCAAGGTATACCTGCCGGCGTCTACGGGCCTCGGAGTCACCCTCTACCTAGTTCTATCTCATTTTCCCTTTTTATAGATAATGTTGTATGGGGATATTTAGTATACTGTTGTAGAGCTTGGGACTTGGTATCACCAGATGTTGGGAGTTTTATTATGTTGAGTTGCAGAGTTCTTTTATGTTAGTTGTTGAGTTATTTGAAAGTTTTTATCATTTTCTCAGTTAAATTCTGCCTGAATGTTAGGCTTACCTACTCTTAGAGACTAGGTTCCATCACGACATCCTACAGAGGAAAATTTGGTCAGTGACAAGTTGGTATCAAAGCCCTAGGTACATAGGTTTTACGTGTCAAAAGCAGGAATAGTAGAATCTCACGGATCGGTACAGAAACTTTTGTATTTATCTTTGAGAGGCTATGGAACTGTTAGGAAACTTCACTTATTTGATCCCTCATCATGCGTATTTCTTGACTTTAGATTTCTAAATCTATGTCTTTCTATTCTCTCATAGATGGTGAGGACATCCACCGCTGGATCCGACGATCAGATATTGTGCCCCCTGATAGAGCCGCGAGAGGCCGGGGCTGGGGCCGCGGTCAGGGTCCGGGAGAGGACAAGGAGGGGCATGTAGTGTAGCCAGAGCAGCTGCACGAGCTACGACAGAGGAGCCACCGGTAGCTTCAGTTGGGAGGTAGGCACTTGTGGCGCTTGTTGCTACCCCTGCACTTCAAGAGACGCTCGCCCAATTCTTGAGCATATTTTGTAATCTAGCTCAGGCGGGGTTGATTCCACTTGCAACGGCAACATCTCAGGCTAGGGTAGGAGCTCAAACTCCAGCGGTCCGTACCCTAGAGCAGTGATTCCATGTTGAGCAGGTCCCGTAGGTTATACAAGTGCAGCTAGTTGTCCTAGTTCAGGCCGAGGTTAGGGCATTAACTTCTAAGGAGGAGTAGCTCAGGCTCGAGTGGTACAAAAAATACCATCCTCCTTCTTTCAGTGGCCTAGCTACAGAGGACGCACAAGGCTTTCTGGAAAAGTGCCACTGTATTCTCCATAACATGGGTATAGTGAAGACGAGCGAGGGTTCTTTCACTTCTTTCTAGCTATCGGGACTAGCGTACTAGTCTTGGTGGGATTGGGAGGAGGCTATTTGCGAGTATATATATTTTCATTCTTTTGTTCTTTTTATTATTATTTTCTTATCTTTGTATGTTATGGTTAATTGCTTATCTCCTAGACTGTATGGTTTTACTTTTTCTAACCATTTTATTCCTAGTGTAATATTTTCGTTTTCATTTTCTTGACATATTTTTAATTGTATTATTAAAGGTATTCCTCCAATAATTATTTCTTTTTCTCTTATTTCTTCATTTATTATTAATTCTTTAGGTAATTCAGGGCATAATTGTTCAGTAGTTATTATTTCAGCTTCTGTTACTAATTCTCTTGTAATATAGTTTTCTTCTTGTCCTGTATTTATTAATATTTGATATTTTCTTTGTTCCATGATTCCAGTTATATAGTAGTGGTATGTATTTATTTTTTCTTTTGTGTTTTTTATTAAATTTTTTGGGATTATATATTCTCTTCTTGATGTACTTATTCTTGATGATGTTGGTGTTTCATAAGTTAGTTGGTTTGGTATACTTGATGTACTTAATCTTTCTTTTACTATTTCTAAATCTTCATCCATGTCAATTTCTTTATAGCTATATTCATTATTGTCAATAACTGTAACTATTCTTTCAAACGGGTTTTCTATTTTAATTTTATTAATTTTATTTTTTGCTGCTATTTTATGTTTTGTTGTTAGGATGTATAAGTTTTTACATCTAGCTGTAAATATTTTTCTTCTAGGTGTTAATTCTATTCCTGACATTTTCCAGTATAGTACTAATGATTTATCTATATTCTTATCGTTTATTGCTATTGAATAATTGGCACTTATTATAAATTTAAATTTTTGATATATGAGATTTCCTTTTATTGCACTTATTATGCTTTTTTCTATAGGTTGTATTATTCTATCATCTGCTAAATATATTTCTATAGGGGTATCTATTCCTTCCCTAAAACATACTTTTATTAGTATTTCAGTTCCTCCTAGGTGTACATATTTAATTGGGTTTTTTGCTTTTATATCTTGTATTTCTTTGTTTATTATTCTTTTGTTTATTATTGGTATTTTGGCTTTTCCTTTTGTATATTTACAGTCAATTATATGTTCTTTTTGGCTAACTACGTAGTATTCTTCTTTTTGTTTTTTGAACCAATTTTTTATTGTAGGTACTTCAAATATTTTTTCGACACTGAGGTCTAATTCTTTTCCTTTTATTTGTTCAAATATATTATTATCAAATATAATTTTTTGTTCTGAGGATTCTTCATCTTTATATTCTTCACGTGTTATTACTTCTATTTCTTTTTCAGTCATTGGATTTCATCATCCTCTTTAGTTATTTCATTATCTATTTCATCTTCTGTATCTGATATTTCATATATACTATCTTCACTATCTAGTTCATAATCTATATATTCTATCTGCATATATTCTTCATCTTCAATTATGATTTCTGTTATTTGCTTTTTCTTTTGGTTTCTAGGTGCTTTACAGTCTTTAGCTATATGTCCTAATTTTTCACAGTTATAACAAGTACATTCTGTTAGTTTCTTTTTTGGTCTAAATGATCTTTTAGTCTGGTAATTTTTTACATAATATCTTTTTCTTGGTTTTTTACTTTTATATTTTGTTCTATATTTATTATATTTCTTTGTTTTCCATTTTTTATTATATGTATCTGTACATCCAAATTGTGGTGCTGTTTTATTAATACAACATCTTAAGTTTTTTATTAATATTTTTTCTATTTTTGTTTCTTCTTTATATTTTTCACATAATTGTGCAAACCATTGTTGTAGAAATTTTATCCTAGCTCCTAAAGTATCGGTTAATCCTGCTTCATTCCAATCTTTTATTATTTTAGAATTAAAAGGTTCTGGTAATTTTGTGAAATATAATTTCCTTATTTCTTTGCCTTCTTCTGTATTATATGTTCCTTCATAATAATATTCTCTAAATGCACAAGTATATTCGTCTATATAGCACATATTACATATTGCTAATTTTGTTATTAGATTTCTATTTGTTTGTTTTTCCTTATTTTGTTCTTCAATTTCTGTAGTCATACTACTAAATTCGTTTCTTATGGCTATTTCATATTTGTATAATATTTCTATATTTGTTGTTGCTATTTCACCATTAAATATTTTATTACTTCTTAAGGTATCTACACTCTCCTTTGTTAAATTGTGTAACCATAATTTTACTGTTCCTATGAGTGTTCTTTCTATATATCCTGGTGTTTCTGCCATTCCTATTTTATTATCTACCAATTGTTTAGATAAATATCCTATCCATAGTTGGATTGTTTTATTTATATCTGCTACGCAATCTAAATCTAAAAAATTATATTGTTCAGATATTGGTTTTGGTGTCCATTTCCTGTTTAGTCTACTATACTATAGTGTATTATTTCTATCAAATTGTTCATAGTTAACCGTATAATAATTTGGGTTTAATCCTTTTGGATTTTTTACATCTGATGTACTAGGTTTTTCATCCATATTCACATCTCCTGTATTTATTTCTATATCTTTTGTTTTTTCTATATTTTCTAAAAGTTCTGTATATGTTTCACTTATTTCACTTGATTCTGACTTTTGGTCATCTATATTATTATCTATTTCTTCAATTCTGGGAATTTCTTCTGGTTGTAATATTTGTTTCAATTTATTTATCTCATCTGTTAATTCTATTTCTTTATTTTTCTCTCTTTGCTTGTTTTCATATAGTGCTTTTAACATGTTTAATTCTTTTTCTAATACTATAATTTTTGTGTTTTTTGTTTCTTCTAATTGTTGTATCTCCTTGTTTGCTTGATTTTTAATAATTTTAATTTCTTTTTTCTTATCAATTTCTTCATTTTCTTTACTTATTCTCGTCATAGCTGTCAGGCTATCTTCTAATCTTGTTGTTTCTTTTTCTATCATTAGGTATAATTGGTCTCCTATTTTTTTATATCTTCTGCCTAAATTTGAAAATATTATTTTTATTTTCAATCCATCTTGGTTTTCATATGTTTTTTCGTCTATAGCAAATTCTTCTTTGTTCATTTTTAATCTATAGCTCTGATACCATTTTTACTCTCCTTTCTATTTTTATTTAATTTTATTTATAATTTAGTCAGATGTAAAAGCTTTTTCATAATATTCTTTTTGTAGTGGAATTAGTCTAATTATTTCTTTTAAGCTTTCTAATATATATTCTATATATTCTATATCTTGGGTTCTTTGGTATTTTTCTATATTAGTTTTTACTAGATTTGTTAGTAATTTTATACTGTCGGTAGTTTGTTGCCAATATTATAGGTATATATTATTCATCATGTGTTATCAAAATATAAATCTAATTCATATAAGTCTATTTCTGGTATAATTAGTTCTGTCCAATTTTGATCCATTATTTCTATTATTTCAAAATTAAGTAATTTCTCATAAATTATTCTTCTTACATCATTATCAATATTTTTTAGTATATATAGTATAAGTATTTTATAACTAAGATTATCATCTATTAAGTAAGTGTTCATTTTATCATATGATTTGCTAAACATATTCCTTTTAATCTCTATGTCTATTATCCTTATTCATTATATTATAATAAGTTATTTTAATCATCTTTTCTGGTCACTACCATGATTTTCTGCTTCAATCAGTTACCCTAACAGCGCTTCAACTTTGTTTACTCCCCTAAACGGCTTTCCTGCCTACCGGTTTCAACCTTAGGATGCATAGTCTGGGCTTACCTACTCTTAGCATATTTTCATGGCAAACTTTCTCAAGATGATTTCTATAACAGTACTATTATATGATGGATAATTATAATTTACATATAAGAGATTATCAGGAATATAATAATTTAGCTACTCATAATTATAATATGACATACCTGTTTTTGTAGGTTTTTGATATCTCCTTGTTGATCCATAGCTTTCATATCTTCTTGATGTTCCATAGCTTTTCTGTATTTTTATCTTTAAGAAGTATCTTTAGAGAGAAGAGAGGAATTTTTGGATGCCTGAAGATGCAGCCTGTTTTTTTATTCATAATCGAAAGGCTATTTAAAGATTACAAAAATGACTCTTACTGTTCATGAACGACCTTTACTGTTCATGAGACTGACTCTTACTTTTGTAAAGTAAAGAACTCTTTACTTTACGACTTTTACAAAAAATAAAATAACATTAAAGAAAAGAAAAGAATCTAATAAATCTTTTACTTTATCTTGTCTGCCATAGTTTTTGTCGTTTAGTTTGTCGTCTTCTTCTCGATTATTCCAGTTGTACGTCTGGAACAATGTTATCTTCTCCTTTGCATTTTGAGCATATGTGGTCTGGGTATTTGTGACTGATTAGCTTGCAATATCTTGTTAACAGTTCTGGAGAGATGAAATTCGTCCTTATAGCTCTTGTGATTGTAGGTTGTTCTGGTTTTAAAAGACTTAAGACCCATTGTCTTAATTCTTCCATATCTGCTTCTCGTATCTCTCTGCAATTTGAATATATCATTGTTTATTCTCTTGAATAATAACTCCAAATCGCATTCTGATTTAGGTAGTTGTTTGCTAGTTCATTTAGTATAATGGATATTCCAATAATCCTTTTATTTGCATAAAAGTCTGGAATATTTATTTTTTCTATCTCTTCTTGTTCTTCTATTCTTTCTGGTATGAGCATTTCTCTTATAAGTCCGATCTTGATAACTTGTATGATAGGCTTTATTTCTTCATATAATATCTCTGCTGTAGCTGAATAAAATCGTATATAGAATAACGTTCCTTTAGTTATTCTTCTGTATTGCAATTTTTTATTGTAGGTACTTCAAATATTTTTTCGACACTGAGGTCTAATTCTTTTCCTTTTATTTGTTCAAATATATTATTATCAAATATAATTTTTTGTTCTGAGGATTCTTCATCTTTATATTCTTCACGTGTTATTACTTCTATTTCTTTTTCAGTCATTGGATTTCATCATCCTCTTTAGTTATTTCATTATCTATTTCATCTTCTGTATCTGATATTTCATATATACTATCTTCACTATCTAGTTCATAATCTATATATTCTATCTGCATATATTCTTCATCATCAATTATGATTTCTGTTATTTGCTTTTTCTTTAGGTTTCTAGGTGCTTTACAGTCTTTAGCTATATGTCCTAATTTTCCACAGTTATAACAAGTACATTCTGTTAGTTTCTTTTTTGGTCTAAATGATCTTTTAGTCTGCTAATTATTTACATAATATCTTTTTCTTGGTTTTTTACTTTTATATTTTGTTCTATATTTATTATATTTCTTTGTTTTCCATTTTTTATTATATGTATCTGTACATCCAAATTGTGGTGCTTTTTTATTTTTACAACATCTTAAGTTTTTTATTAATATTTTTTCTATTTTTGTTTCTTCTTTATATTTTTCACATAATTGTGCAAACCATTGTTGTAGAAATTTTATCCTAGCTCCTAAAGTATCTGTTAATCCTGCTTCATTCCAATCTTTTATTATTTTAGAATTAATAGGTTCTGGTAATTTTGTGAAATATAATTTCCTTATTTCTTTGCCTTCTTCTGTATTATATGTTCCTTTATAATAATATTCTCTAAATGCACAAGTATATTCGTCTATATAGCACATATTACATATTGCTAATTTTGTTATTAGATTTCTATTTGTTTGTTTTTCCTTATTTTGTTCTTCAATTTCTGTAGTCATACTACTAAATTCGTTTCTTATGGCTATTTCATATTTGTATAATATTTCTATATTTGTTGTTGCTATTTCACCATTAAATTTTTTATTACTTCTTAAGGTATCTATACTCTCCTTTGTTAAATTGTGTAACCATAATTTTACTGTTCCTTTGAGTGTTCTTTCTATATATCCTGGTGTTTCTGCCATTCCTATTTTATTATCTACCAATTGTTTAGATAAATATCCTATCCATAGTTGGATTGTTTTATTTATATCTGCTACGCAATCTAAATCTAAAAAATTATATTGTTCAGATATTGGTTTTGGTGTCCATTTCCTGTTTAGTCTACTATACTATAGTGTATTATTTCTATCAAATTGTTCATAGTTAACCGTATAATAATTTGGGTTTAATCCTTTTGGATTTTTTACATCTGATGTACTAGGTTTTTCATCCATATTCACATCTCCTGTATTTATTTCTATATCTTTTGTTTTTTCTATATTTTCTAAAAGTTCTGTATATGTTTCACTTATTTCACTTGATTCTGACTTTTGGTCATCTATATTATTATCTATTTCTTCAATTCTGGGAATTTCTTCTGGTTGTAATATTTGTTTCAATTTATTTATCTCATCTGTTAATTCTATTTCTTTATTTTTCTCTCTTTGCTTGTTTTCATATAGTGCTTTTAACATGTTTAATTCTTTTTCTAATACTATAATTTTTGTGTTTTTTGTTTCTTCTAATTGTTGTATCTCCTTGTTTGCTTGATTTTTAATAATTTTAATTTCTTTTTTCTTATCAATTTCTTCATTTTCTTTACTTATTCTCGTCATAGCTGTCAGGCTATCTTCTAATCTTGTTGTTTCTTTTTCTATCATTAGGTATAATTGGTCTCCTATTTTTTTATATCTTCTGCCTAAATTTGAAAATATTATTTTTATTTTCAATCCATCTTGGTTTTCATATGTTTTTTCGTCTATAGCAAATTCTTCTTTGTTTATTTTTAATCTATAGCTCTGATACCATTTTTACTCTCCTTTCTATTTTTATTTAATTTTATTTATAATTTAGTCAGATGTAAAAGCTTTTTCATAATATTCTTTTTGTAGTGGAATTAGTCTAATTATTTCTTTTAAGCTTTCTAATATATATTCTATATATTCTATATCTTGGGTTCTTTGGTATTTTTCTATATTAGTTTTTACTAGATTTGTTAGTAATTTTATACTGTCGGTAGTTTGTTACCAATATTGTAGATATATATTATTCATCATGTGTTATCAAAATATAAATCTAATTCATATAAGTCTATTTCTGGTATAATTAGTTCTGTCCAATTTTGATCCATTATTTCTATTATTTCAAAATTAAGTAATTTCTCATAAATTATTCTTCTTACATCATTGTCAATATTTTTTAGTATATATAGTATAAGTATTTTATAACTAAGATTATCATCTATTAAGTAAGTGTTCATTTTATCATATGATTTGCTAAACATATTCCTTTTAATCTCTATGTCTATTATCCTTATTCATTATATTATAATAAGTTATTTTAATCATCTTTTCTGGTCACTACCATGATTTTCTGCTTCAATCAGTTACCCTAACAGCGCTTCAACTTTGTTTACTCCCCTAAACGGCTTTCCTGCCTACCGGTTTCAACCTTAGGATGCATAGTCTGGGCTTACCTACTCTTAGCATATTTTCATGGCAAACTTTCTCAAGATGATTTCTATAACAGTACTATTATATGATGGATAATTATAATTTACATATAAGAGATTATCAGGAATATAATAATTTAGCTACTCATAATTATAATATGACATACCTGTTTTTGTAGGTTTTTGATATCTCCTTGTTGATCCATAGCTTTCATATCTTCTTGATGTTCCATAGCTTTCCTGTATTTTTATCTTTAAGAAGTATCTTTAGAGAGAAGAGAGGAATTTTTGGATGCCTGAAGATGCAGCCTGTTTTTTTATTCATAATCGAAAGGCTATTTAAAGATTACAAAAATGACTCTTACTGTTCATGAACGACCTTTACTGTTCATGAGACTGACTCTTACTTTTGTAAAGTAAAGAAATATTTACTTTACGACTTTTACAAAAAACAAAATAACATTAAAGAAAAAAAAGAATCTAATAAATCTTTTACTTTATCTTGTCTGCCATAGTTTTTGTCGTTTAGTTTGTCGTCTTCTTCTCGATTATTCCAGTTGTACGTCTGGAACAATGTTATCTTCTCCTTTGCATTTTGAGCATATGTGGTCTGGGTATTTGTGACTGATTAGCTTGCAATATCTTGTTAACAGTTCTGGAAAGATGAAATTCGTCCTTATAGCTCTTGTGATTGTAGGTTGTTCTGGTTTTAAAAGACTTAAGACCCATTGTCTTAATTCTTCCATATCTGCTTCTCGTATCTCTCTGCAATTTGAATATATCATTGTTTATTCTCTTGAATAATAACTCCAAATCGCATTCTGATTTAGATAGTTGTTTGCTAGTTCATTTAGTATAGTGGATATTCCAATAATCCTTTTATTTGCATAAAAGTCTGGAATATTTATTTTTTCTATCTCTTCTTGTTCTTCTATTCTTTCTGGTATGAGCATTTCTCTTGTAAGTCCGATCTTGATAACTTGTATGATAGGTTTTATTTCTTCATATAATATCTCTGCTGTAGCTGAATAAAATCGTATATAGAATAACATTCCTTTAGTTATTCTTCTGTATTGCAATTTTTTATTGTAGGTACTTCAAATATTTTTTCGACACTGAGGTCTAATTCTTTTCCTTTTATTTGTTCAAATATATTATTATCAAATATAATTTTTTGTTCTGAGGATTCTTCATCTTTATATTCTTCACGTGTTATTACTTCTATTTCTTTTTCAGTCATTGGATTTCATCATCCTCTTTCGTTATTTCATTATCTATTTCATCTTCTGTATCTGATATTTCATATATACTATCTTCACTATCTAGTTCATAATCTATATATTCTATCTGCATATATTCTTCATCATCAATTATGATTTCTGTTATTTGCTTTTTCTTTAGGTTTCTAGGTGCTTTACAGTCTTTAGCTATATGTCCTAATTTTCCACAGTTATACCAAGTACATTCTGTTAGTTTCTTTTTTGGTCTAAATGATCTTTTAGTCTGGTAATTTTTTACATAATATCTTTTTCTTGGTTTTTTACTTTTATATTTTATTCTATATTTATTATATTTCTTTGTTTTCCATTTTTTATTATATGTATCTGTACATCCAAATTGTGGTGCTGTTTTATTTTTACAACATCTTAAGTTTTTTATTAATTTTTTTTTCTATTTTTGTTTCTTCTTTATATTTTTCACATAATTGTGCAAACCATTGTTGTAGAAATTTTATCCTAGCTCCTAAAGTATCTGTTAATCCTGCTTCATTCCAATCTTTTATTATTTTAGAATTAAAAGGTTCTGGTAATTTTGTAAAATATAATTTCCTTATTTCTTTGCCTTCTTCTGTATTATATGTTCCTTTATAATAATATTCTCTAAATGCACAAGTATATTCGTCTATATAGCACATATTACATATTGCTAATTTTATTATTAGATTTCTATTTGTTTGTTTTTCCTTATTTTGTTCTTCAATTTCTGTAGTCATACTACTAAATTCGTTTCTTATGGCTATTTCATATTTGTATAATATTTCTATATTTGTTGTTGCTATTTCACCATTAAATTTTTTATTACTTCTTAAGGTATCTATACTCTCCTTTGTTAAATTGTGTAACCATAATTTTACTGTTCCTATGAGTGTTCTTTCTATATATCCTGGTGTTTCTGCCATTCCTATTTTATTATCTACCAATTGTTTAGATATATATCCTATCCATAGTTGGATTGTTTTATTTATATCTGCTACGCAATCTAAATCTAAAAAATTATATTGTTCAGATATTGGTTTTGGTGTCCATTTCCTGTTTAGTCTACTATCCCATAGTGTATTATTTCTATCAAATTGTTCATAGTTAACCGTATAATAATTTGGGTTTAATCCTTTTGGATTTTTTACACCTGATGTACTAGGTTTTTCATCCATATTCACATCTCCTGTATTTATATCTATATTTTTTGTTTTTTCTATATTTTCTAAAAGTTCTGTATATGTTTCACTTATTTCACTTGATTCTGACTTTTGGTCATCTATATTGTTATCTATTTCTTCAATTCTGGGAATTTCTTCTGGTTGTAATATTTGTTTAAATTTATTTATCTCATCTGTTAATTCTATTTCTTTATTTTTCTCTCTTTGCTTGTTTTCATATAGTGCTTTTAACATGTTTAATTGTTTTTCAATGCTATAATTTTTGTGTTTTTTATTTCTTCTAATTGTTGTATTTCCTTGTTTGCTTGATTTTTAATAATTTCAATTTCTTTTTTCTTATCAATTTCTTCATTTTCTTTACTTATTCTCGTCATAGCTGTCAGGCTATCTTCTAATCTTGCTGTTTCTTTTTCTATCATTAGGTATAATTGGTCTCCTATTTTTTTATATCTTCTGGCTACCTCCTGTCCTGTTTGTGTATATACAGTATCTAGTAATCCATAATTGTAGCAGGTGGCTATTAGTTTTGCACTTGTATTTGGTAGTGCTATTAATTTATTGTATCCTGTTAGAAAATGGGTAATATAATCTTCGTTTGGATTCTGGGTAGTTTGGGATCTTGGGTTTTTGTTTAAAAAGTTTTGTATTTTGTGTATGTTGTCTATATATGCACGGGTTATATGGTTGTATATCTTTTTAGCTTGGTTCAGACTTTCTTTGTAGGTATTTATCTATGGTGGTAGGAATATTTCGTTCTGGGTATTTTGGATATTTTTCTGTACGAATGGTTTTGAAAATAAATTGTTCATATTTATGTTTGTATATCTAGGTTTAATTTCTGAAGTTTAGTGAGTTGTCCAGATATGCACCTGCCTTGGTTTACACAATTAGAGATCGAGTCCGTCGATTTATCAAGAGGCTAAACTATGGTATTAGATTCAGCATGGCTCGATAGTTGGAGACTGATACTCCATACCAACAGGTGGTAGAAATCACATGGAGATTGGAGGGTTTGCAAGGCCAGGAGACATGACAGGGAGGCCAAGAGTCCTCGAGATTCTGGTAGATATAGTGGTGTCCACCAGAAAGTTATATGTTGTGATATTGATACGCATGTGGTGGATTAAGTATTGGGGTCGAAATGCATGTGGTGAGATAAGGTGGTCTTGATATGCTTGTTGGTAGTAGAGGAACTACTTGAAGCCACGTGGTGTGATAAGGTGGGCTAAAACACGGGAAGCTATTTCGAAAAAATGATTTTCAAAACTAAATGCAAGGCTCCCGCGGTGATATAAGGAATGATTATGATTTGTTTTGTGATATGAGACTGTGAGGCAGTACCTCGGTAGTGATGCTTGCTAATACCATTCAATTATATCACTTGTGTTTTGGTTGCTTTGTTTCCTTGGCATATTATTCATTGTTTACTTTCGTGATGCCTTAATTGCCTTAATTCAGTGTATCTATTCTTGGTATATTTTCTTCATTGTTTCATTTTTGTTGTTTATCATTATCACACTATCATATACCTGTTCAATTTTCTTATTTATTATAGTAGGGTGTTGACCTGACCTCATCACTACTCTACCGAGGTTAGCACTTATTGGGTACCGTTGTAGTCTACTCATTCTACACTTTTGCACATCCTTTTATGCAGATCCAGTTAGCCTTACCAGCCTAGGCACCGGTGAGTAGAGTTTAGATATGGAGACTTCAAGGTATACCTACCGGTGTCTGCGGGCCTCAGAGTCACACTCTACCTAGTTCTATTTCATTTTCCCTTTTTATAGATAATGTTGTATGGGGATATTTGGTATACTGTTGTAGAGCTTAGGACTTGGTATCACCGGATGTTGGGAGTTTTATTCTGTTGAGTTGCAGAGTTTTTTATGTTAGTTGTTGAGTTATTTGAAAGTTTTTATCATTTTCTCACTTAAATTCTGCCTGAATGTTAGGCTTACCTACTCTTAGAGACTAGGTTCCATCACGACATCCTACAGAGGAAAATTTGGTCAGTGACAAGTTGGTATCAGAGTCCTAGGTACATAGGTTTTACATGTCAAAAGCAGGATTAGTAGAATCTCATGGATCGGTACAGAAACTTTTGTACTTATCTTCGAAAGGCTATGGAACATTTAGGAAACTTCACTTATTTGATCCCTTATCATGCGAATTTGTTGACTTTAGATTTCTAAATCTATGTCTTTCTATTCTCTCACAGATGGTGAGTACATACATCGGTGGATCCGACGATCAGATACCTGCGCCCCCTGATAGAGCCGTGAGAGGCCGGGGCTGGGGCCGAGGTCTGGGTTCGGTAGAGGACAAGGAGGGGCATGTAGTATAGCCAAAGCAGCTGCACGAGCTACGACAGAGGAGCCACCAGTAGCTCTAGTTGGAAGGTAGGCACTTGCGGCGCTTGTTGCTACCCCTGCACTTCAAGAGACGCTCGCCCAGTTCTTGAGCATATTTGGTAATCTAGCTCAGGCGGGGTTGATTCCACTTGCAACGGCAACATCTCAGGCTAGGGTAGGAGCTGCAAACTCCAGCGGCCCATACCCCAGAGCAGTGATTCCATGTTGAGCAGGTCCCATAGGTTATACAAGTGCAGCTGGTTGTCCTAGTTCAGGCCGAGGTTAGGGCATCAACTTCTAAGGAGGAGTAGCTCAGGCTCGAGTGGTACAAAAAATACCATCCTCCTTCTTTCAGTGGCCTAGCTACAGAGGACGCATAAGGCTTTCTGGAAAAGTGACACTGTATTCTCCATAACATGGGTATAGTGAAGACGAGCGGGGGTTCTTTCACTTCTTTCTAGCTATCGGGACTAGCATACTAGTCTTGGCGGGCTTGGGAGGAGGGTAGCCCAACCGATGAAGCTTCACTCACATAGGCTCAATATTTAGAGATGTTATTGAGATTTTGTTCCCCGAAGCCTTTGGGATACATAGATTGAGCAGTTTGAGCAATTGTGCCAGGGTTCTATGATCGTATCAGAGTATGTTCTGAAGTTTAGTGAGTTGTTCAGATATGCACCTGCCTTGGTTTACACAATTAGAGATCGAGTCCGTCGATTTATCAAGAGGCTCAACTATGGTATTAGATTCAGCATGGCTCGATAGTTGCAGACTGATACTCCATACCAGCAGGTGGTAGAAATCACATGGAGATTGAAGGGTTTGCAAGGCCAGGAGACATGACAGAGAGACCAAGAGTCCTCGAGATTCTGGTGGATATAGTGGTGTCCACCAGAAAGTTATATGTTGTGACATTGATACGCATGTGGTGGATTAAGGATTGGGGTTGAAATGCAAGTGGTGAGATAAGGTGGTCTTGATATGCTTGTTGGTAGTAGAGGAACTACTTGAAGCCACGTGGTGTGATAAGGTGGGCTAAAACACGGGAAGCTATTTCGAAAAAATGATTTTCAAAACTAAATGCAAGGCTCCCGCGGTGATATAAGGAATGATTATGATTTTGTGTTGTGATATGAGACTATGAGGCAGTACCTCGGTAGTGATGCTTGCTAATACCATTCAATTATATCACTTGTGTGTTTGTTGCTTTGTTTCCTTGTCATATTATTCATTGTTTACTTTCGTGATGCCTTAATTGCCTTAATTCAGTGTATCTATTCTTGGTATATTTTCTTCATTGTTTCATTTTTGTTGTTTATCATTATCACACTATCATATACCTATTCAATTTTCTTATTTATTCTAGTAGGGTGTTGACCTGACCTCATCACTACTCTATCGAGGTTAGCACTTATTGGGTACCATTGTAGTCTACTCATTCTACACTTTTGCACATCCTTTTATGCAGATCCAGGTAGCCTTACCAGCCTAGGCACCGGTGAGTAGAGTTTAGATATGGAGACTTCAAGGTATACCTGCCGGCATCTGCGGGCCTCGGAGTCACCCTCTACCTAGTTCTATTTCATTTTCCCTTTTTATAAATAATGTTGTATGGGGATATTTAGTATACTGTTGTAGAGCTTGGGACTTGGTATCACCGGATGTTGGGAGTTTTATTCTGTTGAGTTGCATAGTTCTTTTATGTTAGTTGTTGAGATATTTGAAAGTTTTTATCATTTTCTCAGTTAAATTCTGCCTGAATGTTAGGCTTACCTACTCTTAGATACTAGGTTCCATCACAACATCCTACAGAGGAAAATTTGGTCAGTGACAAGTTGGTATCAAAGCCCTAGGTACATAGGTTTTACGTGTCAAAAGCTGGAATAGTAGAATCTCACGGATCGGTACAGAAACTTTTGTATTTATCTTCGAGAGGCTATGGAACTGTTAGGAAACTTCACTTATTTGATCCCTTATCATGTGAATTTCTTGACTTTAGATATCTAAATCTATGTCTTTCTATTCTCTCATAGATGGTGAGGACATCCACCGCTGGATCCGACGATCAGATATTGTGCCCCCTGATAGAGCCGCGAGAGGCCGGGGCTGGGGTCCCGGACAAGGAGGGGAAGGTAGTGTAGCCAGAGCAGCTGCACGAGCTAATACAGAGGAGCCACCGGTAGCTTCAGTTGGGAGGTAGGCACTTGTGGCGCTTGTTGCTACCCCTGCACTTCAAGAGACGCTCGCCCAATTCTTGAGCATATTTGGTAATCTAGCTCAGGCGAGGTTGATTCCACTTGCAACGGCAACATCTCAGGCTAGGGTAGGAGCGCAAACTCCAGCGGCCCGTACCCCAGAGCAGTGATTCTATGTTGAGCAGGTCCCATAGGTTATACAAGTGCAGCTGGTTGTCCCAGTTTAGGCCGAGGTTAGGGCATCATCTTCTAAGGAGGAGTAGCTCAGGCTCGAGTGGTACAAAAAATACCATCCTCCTTCTTTCAGTGGCCTAGCTACAGAGGACGCACAAGGCTTTCTGGAAAAGTGCCACTGTATTCTCCATAACATGGGTATAGTGAAGACGAGCGGGGGTTCTTTCACTTCTTTTTAGCTATCGGGACTAGCGCACTAGTCTTGGTGGGATTGGGAGGTGGCTAGCCCAACCGAGGCAGCTTCACTCACATGGGCTCAATTTTTTGAGATTTAATTGAGATTTTGTTCCCCGGAGCCTTTGGGATACATGGCGCGAGCAGTTTGAGCAGTTGTGCCAGGGTTCTATGATCGTATCAGAGTATGTTCTGAAGTTTAGTGAGTTGTCCAGATATGCACCTGCCTTGGTTTACACAATTAGAGATCGAGTCCGTCGATTTATCAAGAGGCTCAACTATGGTATTAGATTCAGCATGGCTCGATAGTTTGAGACTGATACTCCATACCAGCAGGTGGTAGAAATCACTTGGAGATTTGAGGGTTTGCAAGGCCAGGAGACATGACAGGGAGGCCAAGAGTCCTCGAGATTCTGGTGGATATAGTGGTGTCCACCAGAAAGTTATATGTTGTGATATTGATACGCACGTGATGGATTAAGGATTGGGGTCGAAATGCATATGGTGAGATAAGGTGGTCTTGATATACTTGTTGGTAGTAGAGGAACTACTTGAAGCCACGTGGTGTGATAAGGTGGGCTAAAACACGGGAAGCTATTTCGAAAAAATGATTTTCAAAACTAAATGCAAGGCTCCCGCGGTGATATAAGGAATGATTATGATTTGTTTTGTGATATGAGACTGTGAGGCAGTACCTCGGTAGTGATGCTTGCTAATACCATTCAATTATATCACTTGTGTGTTTGGTTGCTTTGTTTCCTTGGCATATTATTCATTGTTTACTTTCGTGATGCCTTAATTGCCTTAATTCAGTGTATCTATTCTTGGTATATTTTCTTCATTGTTTCATTTTTGTTGTTTATCATTATCACACTATCATATACCTGTTCAATTTTCTTATTTATTATAGTAGGGTGTTGACCTGACCTCATCACTACTCTACCGAGGTTAGCACTTATTGGGTACCGTTGTAGTCTACTCATTCTACACTTTTGCACATCCTTTTATGCAGATCCAGGTAGCCTTACCAGCCTAGGCACCGGTGAGTTAGAGTTTAGATATGAAGACTTCAAGGTATACCTGCCGGCGTCCGCGGCCTCAGAGTCACCCTCTACCTAGTTCTATTTCATTTTCCCTTTTTATATATAATGTTGTATAGGGATATTTAGTACACTGTTGTAAAGCTTGGGACTTAGTATCACCGGATGTTGGGAGTTTTGTTCTGTTGAGTTGCAGAGTTATTTTATGTTAGTTGTTGAGTTATTTGAAAGTTTTTATCATTTTCTCACTTAAATTCTGCCTGAATGTTAGGCTTACCTACTCTTAGAGACTAGGTTCCATCACGACATCCTACAGAGGAAAATTTGGTCAGTGACAAGTTGGTATCAGAGTCCTAGGTACATAGGTTTTACATGTCAAAAGCAGGATTAGTAGAATCTCATGGATCGGTACAGAAACTTTTGTACTTATCTTCGAAAGGCTATGGAACATTTAGGAAACTTCACTTATTTGATCCCTTATCATGCGAATTTGTTGACTTTAGATTTCTAAATCTATGTCTTTCTATTCTCTCACAGATGGTGAGTACATGCACCGGTGGATCCGACAATCAGATACCTGCGCCCCCTGATAGAGCCGTGAGAGGCCGGGCCTGGGTCCGAGGTCTGGGTCCGGTAGAGGACAAGGAGGGGCATGTAGTATAGCCAAAGCAGCTGCACGAGCTACGACAGAGGAGCCACCGGTAGCTCTAGTTGGGAGGTAGGCACTTGCGGCGCTTGTTGCTACCCCTGCACTTCAAGAGACTCTCGCCCAGTTCTTGAGCATATTTGGTAATCTAGCTCAGGCGGGGTTGATTCCACTTGCAACGGCAACATCTCAGGCTAGGGTAGGAGCGCAAACTCCAGCGGCCCGTACCCCAGAGCAGTGATTCCATGTTGAGCAGGTCCCATAGGTTATACAAGTGCAGCTGGTTGTCCTAGTTCAGGCCGAGGTTAGGGCATCAACTTCTAAGGAGGAGTAGCTCAGGCTCGAGTGGTACAAAAATACCATCCTCCTTCTTTCAGTGGCCTAGCTACAGAGGACGCATAAGGCTTTCTGGAAAAGTGCCACTATATTCTCCATAACATGGGTATAGTGAAGACGAGCGGGGGTTCTTTCACTTCTTTCTAGCTATCGGGACTAGCGTACTAGTCTTGGCGGGCTTGGGAGGAGGCTAGCCCAACCGATGCAGCTTCACTCACATGGGCTCAATTTTTAGAGATGTTATTGAGATTTTGTTCCCCGAAGCCTTTGGGATACATGGCTTGAGCAGTTTGAGCAGTTGTGCCAGGGTTCTATGATCGTATCAGAGTATGTTCTGAAGTTTAGTGAGTTGTCCAGATATGCACCTGCCTTGGTTTACACAATTAGAGATCGAGTCCGTCGATTTATCAAGAGGCTCAACTATGGTATTAGATTCAGCATGGCTCGATAGTTGGAGACTGATACTCCATACCAGCAGGTGGTAGAAATCACATGGAGATTAGAGGGTTTGCAAGGCCAGGAGACATGACAGGGAGGCCAAGAGTCCTCGAGATTCTGGTGGATATAGTGGTGTCCACCAGAAAGTTATATGTTGTGATATTGATACACATGTGGTGGATTAAGGAGTGGGGTCGAAATGCATATGGTGAGATAAAGTGGTCTTGATATGCTTGTTGGTAGTAGAGGAACTACTTGAAGCCACGCGGTGTGATAAGGTGGGCTAAAACACGGGAAGCTATTTCGAAAAAATGATTTTCAAAACTAAATGCAAGGCTCCCGCGGTGATATAAGGAATGATTATGATTTGTTTTGTGATATGAGACTGTGAGGCAGTACCTCGGTAGTGATGCTTGCTAATACCATTCAATTATATCACTTGTGTGTCTGTTGCTTTGTTTCCTTGTCATATTATTCATTGTTTACTTTCGTGATGCCTTAATTGCCTTAATTCAGTGTATCTATTCTTGGTAAATTTTCTTCATTGTTTCATTTTTATTGTTTATCATTATCACACTATCATATACCTATTCAATTTTCTTATTTATTCTAGTAGGGTGTTGACCTGACCTCATCACTACTCTACCGAGGTTAGCACTTATTGGGTACCGTTGTAGTCTACTCATTCTACACTTTTGCACATCTTTTTATGCAGATCCAGGTAGCCTTACCAGCCTAGGCACCGGTGAGTAGAGTTTAGATATGGAGACTTCAAGGTATACCTGCCGGCGTCTGCGGGCCTCGGAGTCACCCTCTACCTAGTTCTATTTCATTTTCCCTTTTTATAGATAATGTTGTATAGGGATATTTAGTATACTGTTGTAGAGCTTGGGACTTGGTATCACCGGATGTTGGGAGTTTTATTCTGTTGAGTTGCAGAGTTCTTTTATGTTAGTTGTTGAGTTATTTGAAAGTTTTTATCATTTTCTCAGTTAAATTCTGCCTGAATGTTAGGCTTACCTACTCTTAGAGACTAGGTTCCATCACGACATCCTACAGAGGAAAATTTGGTCAGTGACAAGTTGGTATCAAAGCCCTAGGTACATAGGTTTTACGTGTCAAAAGCAGGAATAGTAGAATCTCACGGATCGGTACAGAAACTTTTGTATTTATCTTCGAGAGGCTATGGAACTGTTAGGAAACATCACTTATTTGATCCCTTATCATGCGAATTTCTTGACTTTAGATTTCTAAATCTATGTCTTTCTATTCTCTCATAGATGGTGAGGACATCCACCGCTGGATCCGACGATCAGATATTGTGCCCCCTGATAGAGCCGCGGTCAGGGTCCGGGAGAGGATAAGGAGGGGCATGTAGTGTAGCTAGAGCAGCTGCACGAGCTACGACAGAGGAGCCACCGGTAGCTTCAGTTGGGAGGTAGGCACTTGTAGCGCTTGTTGCTACCCCTGCACTTCAAGAGACGCTCGCCCAATTCTTGAGCATATTTGGTAATCTAGCTCAGGCGGGGTTGATTCCACTTGCAACGGCAACATCTCAGGCTAGGGTAGGAGCGCAAACTCCAGCGGCCCGTACCCCAGAGCAGTGATTCCATGTTGGGCAGGTCCCATAGGTTATACAAGTGCAGCTGGTTGTCCCAGTTCAGGCCTAGGTTAGGGCATCAACTTCTAAGGAGGAGTAGCTCAGGCTCGAGTGGTACAAAAAATACCATCCTCCTTCTTTTAGTGGCCTAGCTACAGAGGATGCACAAGGCTTTCTGGAAAAGTGCCACTGTATTCTCCATAACATGGGTATAATGAAGACGAGCGGGGGTTCTTTCACTTCTTTCTAGCTATCGGGACTAGCGTACTAGTCTTGGTGGGATTGGGAGGAGGCTAGCCCAACCGAGGCAGCTTCACTCACATGGGCTCAATTTTTGGAGATTTAATTGAGATTTTGTTCCCCGGAGCCTTTAGGATACATGGCGCGAGCAGTTTGAGCAGTTGTGCCAGGGTTCTATGATCGTATCAGAGTATGTTCTGAAGTTTAGTGAGTTGTCCAGATATGCACCTGCCTTGGTTTACACAATTGGAGATCGAGTCCGTCGATTTATCAAGAGGCTCAACTATGGTATTAGATTCAGCATGGCTCGATAGTTGGAGACTGATACTCCATACCAGCAGGTGGTAGAAATCACATGGAGATTGGAGGGTTTGCAAGGCCAGGAGACATGACAGGGAGGCCAAGAGTCCTCGAGATTCTGGTGGATATGGTGGTGTCCACCAGAAAGTTATATGTTGTGATATTGATACGCATGTGGTGGATTAAGGATTGGGGTCGAAATGCATGTGGTGAGATAAGGTGGTCTTGATATGCTTGTTGGTAGTAGAGGAACTACTTGAAGCCACGCGGTGTGATAAGGTGGGCTAAAACACGGGAAGCTATTTCGAAAAAATGATTTTCAAAACTAAATGCAAGGCTCCCGCGGTGATATAAGGAATGATTATGATTTGTTTTGTGATATGAGACTGTGAGGCAGTACCTCGGTAGTGATGCTTGCTAATACCATTCAATTATATCACTTGTGTGTTTGTTGCTTTGTTTCCTTGTCATATTATTCATTGTTTACTTTCGTGATGCCTTAATTGCCTTAATTCAGTGTATCTATTCTTGGTATATTTTCTTCATTGTTTCATTTTTGTTGTTTATCATTATCACACTATCATATACCTGTTCAATTTTCTTATTTATTCTAGTAGGGTGTTGACCTGACCTCATCACTACTCTACCGAGGTTAGCACTTATTGGGTACCGTTGTAGTCTACTCATTCTACACTTTTGCACATCCTTTTATGCAGATCCAGGTAGCCTAACCAGCCTAGGCACCGGTGAGTAGAGTTTAGATATGGAGACTTCAAGGTATACCTGCCGGCGTCTGCGGGCCTCGGAGTCACCCTCTACCTAGTTCTATTTCATTTTCCCTTTTTATAGATAATGTTGTATGGGGATATTTAGTATACCGTTGTAGAGCTTGGGACTTGGTATCACCGGATGTTGGGAGTTTTATTCTGTTGAGTTGCAGAGTTCTTTTATGTTAGTTGTTGAGTTATTTGAAAGTTTTTATCATTTTCTCAGTTAAATTCTGCCTGAATGTTAGGCTTACCTACTCTTAGAGACTAGGTTCCATCACGACATCCTACAGAGGAAAATTTGGTCAGTGACAAGTTGGTATCAAAACCCTAGGTACATAGGTTTTACGTGTCAAAAGCAGGAATAGTAGAATCTCACGGATCGGTACAGAAACTTTTGTATTTATCTTCAAGAGGCTATGGAACTGTTAGGAAACTTCACTTATTTGATCCCTTATCATGCGAATTTCTTGACTTTAGATTTCTAAATCTATGTCTTTCTATTCTCTCATAGATGGTGAGGACATCCACTGCTGGATCCGACGATCAGATTTTGTACCCCCTGATAGAGCCGCGAGAGGCCGGGGCTGGGACCGCGGTCAGGGTCCGGCAGAGGACAAGGAGGGGCATGTAGTGTAGCCAGAGCAGCTGCACGAGCTACGATAGAGGAGCCACCGGTAGCTTCAGTTGGGAGGTAGGCACTTGTGGCGCTTGTTGCTACCCCTGCACTTCAAGAGACGCTCGCCCAATTCTTGAGCATATTTGGTAATCTATCTCAGGCGGGGTTGATTCCACTTGCAACGGCAACATCTCAGGCTAGGGTAGGAGCGCAAACTCCCGCGGTCGTACCCCAGAGCAGTGATTCCATGTTGAGCAGGTCCCATAGGTTATACAAGTGCAGCTGGTTGTCCTAGTTCAGGCCGAGGTTAGGGCATCAACTTCTAAGGAGGAGTAGCTCAGGCTCGAGTGGTACAAAAAATACCATCCTCCTTCTTTCAGTGGCCTAGCTACAGAGGACGCATAAGGCTTTCTGGAAAAGTGCCACTATATTCTCCATAACATGGGTAGAGTGAAGACGAGCGGGGGTTCTTTCACTTCTTTCTAGCTATCGGGACTAGCATACTAGTCTTGGCGGGCTTGGGAGGAGGGTAGCCCAACCGAGGCAGCTTTACTCACATGGGCTCAATTTTTAGAGATGTTATTGAGATTTTGTTCCCCGAAGCCTTTTGGGATACATGGCTTGAGCAGTTTAGCAGTTGTGCGAGGGTTCTATGATCGTATCAGAGTATGTTCTGAAGTTTAGTGATTTGTCCAGATACGCACCTGCCTTGGTTTACACAATTAGAGATCGAGTCCGTCGATTTATCAAGAGGCTCAACTATGGTATTAGATTCAGCATGGCTCGATAGTTGGCGACTGATACTCCATACCAGCAGGTTGTAGAAATCACATGGATATTGGAGGGTTTGCAAGGCCAGGAGACATAACAGGGAGGCCAAGAGTCCTCGAGATTCTGGTGGATATAGTGGTGTCCACCAGAAAGTTATACGTTGTGATATTGATACGCATGTGGTGGATTAAGGATTGGGGTCGAAATGCATATGGTGAGATACGGTGGTCTTGATATGCTTGTTGGTAGTAGAGGAACTACTTGAAGCCACGCGGTGTGATAAGGTGGGCTAAAACACGGGAAGCTATTTCGAAAAAATGGTTTTCAAAACTAAATGCAAGGCTCCCGCGGTGATATAAGGAATGATTATGATTTGTTTTGTGATATGAGACTATGAGGCAGTACCTAGATAGTGATGCTTGCTAATACCATTCAATTATATCACTTGTGTGTTTGTTGCTTTGTTTCCTTGTCATATTATTCATTGTTTACTTTCGTGATGCCTTAATTGCCTTAATTCAGTGTATCTATTCTTGGTATATTTTCTTCATTGTTTCATTTTTGTTGTTTATCATTATCACACTATCATATACCTGTTCAATTTTCTTATTTATTCTAGTAGGGTGTTGACCTGACCTCATCACTACTCTACCGAGGTTAGCACTTATTGGGTACCGTTGTAGTCTACTCATTCTACACTTTTGCACATCCTTTTATGCAGATCCAGGTAGCCTTACCAGCCTAGGCACCGGTGAGTAGAGTTTAGATATGGAGACTTCAAGGTATACCTGCCGGCGTCTGCGGGATATTTAGTACACTGTTGTAAAGCTTGGGACTTGTTATCACCGGATATTGGGAGTTTTGTTCTGTTGAGTTGCAGAGTTCTTTTATGTTAGTTGTTGAGTCATTTGAAAGTTTTTATCATTTTCTCACTTAAGTTATGCCTGAATGTTAGGCTTACCTACTCTTAGAGACTAGGTTCCATCATGACATCCTACAGAGGAAAATTTGGTCAGTGACAAGTTGGTATCAGAGTCCTAGGTACATAGGTTTTACATGTCAAAAGCAGGATTAGTAGAATCTCATGGATTGGTACAGAAACGTTTGTACTTATCTTCGAAAGGCTATGGAACATTTAGGAAACTTCACTTATTTGATCCCTTATCATGCGAATTTGTTGACTTTAGATTTCTAAATCTATGTCTTTCTATTCTCTCACAGATGTTGAGTACATGCACCGGTGGATCCGACGATCAGATACCTGCGCCCCTTGATAGAGCCGTGAGAGGCCGGGGCTGGGTCCGAGGTCTGGGTCCGGTAGAGGACAAGGAGGGGCATGTAGTATAGCCAAAGTAGCTGCACGAGCTACGACAGAGGAGCCACCGGTAGCTCTAGTTGGGAGGTAGGCACTTGCGGCGCTTGTTGCTAACCCTGCACTTCAAGAGACTCTCGCCCAGTTCTTGAGCATATTTGGTAATCTAGCTCAGGCGGGGTTGATTCCACTTGTAACGGCAACATCTCAGGCTAGGGTAGGAGCGCAAACTCCAGCGGCCCGTACCCCAGAGCAGTGATTCCATGTTGAGCAGGTCCCATAGGTTATACAAGTGCAGCTGGTTGTCCTAGTTCAGGCCGAGGATAGGGCATCAACTTCTAAGGAGGAGTAGCTCAGGCTCGAGTGGTACAAAAAATACCATCCTCCTTCTTTCAGTGGCCTAGCTACATAGGACGCATAAGGCTTTCTGGAAAAGTGCCACTGTATTCTCCATAACATGGGTATAGTGAAGACGAGCGGGGGTTCTTTCACTTCTTTCTAGCTATCGGGACTAGCATACTAGTCTTGGTGGGATTGGGAGGAGGCTAGCCCAACCGAGGCAGCTTCACTCACATGGGCTCAATATTTGGAGATTTAATTGAGATTTTGTTCCCCGGAGCCTTTGGGATACATGGCGCGAGCAGTTTGAGCAGTTGTGCTAGGGTTCTATGATCGTATCAGAGTATGTTCTGAAGTTTAGTGAGTTGTCCAGATATGCACCTGCCTTGGTTTACACAATTAGAGATCGAGTCCGTCGATTTATCAAGAGGCTCAACTATGGTATTAGATTCAGCATGGCTCGATAGTTGGAGACTGATACTCCATACCAGCAGGTGGTAGAAATCACATGGATATTGGAGGGTTTGCAAGGCCAGGAGACATGTCAGGGAGGCCAAGAGTCCTCGAGATTCTGGTGGATATAGTGGTGTCCACCAGAAAGTTATATGTTGTGATATTGATACGCATGTGGTGGATTAAGGATTGGGGTCGAAATGCATATGGTGAGATAAGGTGGTCTTGATATGCTTGTTGGTAGTAGAGGAACTACTTGAAGCCACGCGGTGTGATAAGGTGGGCTAAAACACAGGAAGCTATTTCGAAAAAATGATTTTCAAAACTAAATGCAAGGCTCCCGCGGTGATATAAGGAATGATTATGATTTGTTTTGTGATATGAGAATATGAGGCAGTACCTCGGTAGTGATGCTTGCTAATACCATTCAATTATATCACTTGTGTGTTTGTTGCTTTGTTTCCTTGTCATATTATTCATTGTTTACTTTCGTGATGCCTTAATTGCCTTAATTCAGTGTATCTATTCTTGGTATATTTTCTTCATTGTTTCATTTTTGTTGTTTATCATTATCACACTATCATATACCTGTTCAATTTTCTTATTTATTCTAGTAGGGTGTTGACCTGACCTCATCACTACTCTACCGAGGTTAGCACTTATTGGGTACCGTTGTAGTCTACTCATTCTACACTTTTGCACATCCTTTTATGCAGATCTAGGTAGCCTTACCAGCCAAGGCACCGGTGAGTAGAGTTTAGATATGGAGACTTCAAGGTATACCTGCCGGCGTCTGCGGGCCTCGGAGTCACCCTCTACCTAGTTCTATTTCATTTTCCCTTTTTATACATAATGTTGTATGGGGATATTTAGTATACTGTTGTAGAGCTTGGGACTTGGTATCACCGGATGTTGGTAGTTTTATTCTGTTGAGTTGCAGAGTTCTTTTAGGTTAGTTGTTGAGTTATTTGAAAGTTTTTATCATATTCTCAGTTAAATTCTGCCTGAATGTTAGGCTTACCAACTCTTAGAGACTAGGTTCCATCACGACATCCTACAGAGGAAAATTTGGTTAGTGACAAGTTGGTATCAGAGTCCTAGGTACATAGGTTTTACGTGTCAAAAGCAGGAATAGTAGAATCTCACGGATCGGTACAGAAACTTTTGTATTTATCTTCGAGAGGCTATGGAACTGTTAGGAAACCTCACTTATTTGATCCCTTATCATGCGAATTTCTTGACTTTAGATTTCTAAATCTATGTCTTTCTATTCTCTCATAGATGGTGAGGACATCCACCGCTGGATCCGACGATCAGATATTGTGCCCCCTGATAGAGCCGCGAGAGGCTGGGGCTGGGGCCGCGGTTAGGGTCCGGGAGAGGACAAGGAGGGGCATGTAGTGTAGCCAGAGCAGCTGCACGAGCTACGACAGAGGAGCCACCTCTAGCTTCAGTTGGGAGGTAGGCACTTGTGGCGCTTGTTGCTACCCCTGCACTTCAAGAGACGCTCGCCCAATTCTTGAGCATATTTGGTAATCTAGCTCAGGCGGGGTTGATTCCACTTGCAACGGCAACATCTCAGGCTAGGGTAGGAGCGCAAACTCCAGCGGCCCGTACCCCAGAGCAGTGATTCCATGTTGAGCAGGTCCCATAGGTTATACAAGTGCAGCTGGTTGTCCCAGTTCAGGCCGAGGTTAGGGCATCAACTTCTAAGGAGGAGTAGCTCAGGCTCGAGTGGTACAAAAAATACCATCCTCCTTCTTTCAGTGGCCTAGCTACAGAGGACGCACAAGGCTTTCTGGAAAAGTGCCACTGTATTCTCCATAACATGGGTATAGTGAAGACGAGCGGGGGTTCTTTCACTTCTTTCTAGCTATCGGGACTAGCGTACTAGTCTTGGCAGGCTTGGGAGGAGGCTAGCCCAACCGAGGCAGCTTCACTCACATGGGCTCAATTTTTTGAGATTTAATTGAGATTTTGTTCCCCGGAGCCTTTGGGATACATGGCGCGAGCAGTTTGAGCAGTTGTGCCAGGGTTCTATGATCGTATCAGAGTATGTTCTGAAGTTTAGTGAGTTGTCCAGATATGCACCTGCCTTGGTTTACACAATTTGAGATCGAGTCCGTCGATTTATCAAGAGGCTCAACTATGGTATTAGATTCAGCATGGCTCGATAGTTGGAGACTGATGCTCCATACCAGCAGGTGGTAGAAATCACATGGAGATTGGAGGGTTTGCAAGGCCAGGAGACATGACAGGGAGGCCAAGAGTCCTCGAGATTCTGGTGGATATAGTGGTGTCCACCAGAAAGTTATATGTTGTGATATTGATACGCATGTGGTGGATTAAGGATTGGGGTCGAAATGCATGTGGTGAGATAAGGTGGTCTTGATATGCTTGTTGGTAGTAGAGGAACTACTTGAAGCCACGCGGTGTGATAAGGTGGGCTAAAACACGGGAAGCTATTTCGAAAAAATGATTTTCAAAATTAAATGCAAGGCTCCCGCGGTGATATAAGGAATGATTATGATTTGTTTTGTGATATGAGACTGTGAGGCAGTACCTCGGTAGTGATGCTTGCTAATACCATTCAATTATATCACTTTTGTGTTTGTTGCTTTGTTTCATTGTCATATTATTCATTGTTTACTTTCGTGTTGCCTTAATTCAGTGTATCTATTCTTGGTATATTTTCTTCATTGTTTCATTTTTGTTGTTTATCATTATCACACTATCATATACCTGTTCAATTTTCTTATTTATTCTAGTAGGGTGTTGACCTGACCTCATCACTACTCTACCGAGGTTAGCACTTATTGGGTACCGTTGTAGTCTACTCATTCTACACTTTTGCACATCCTTTTATGCAGATCCAGGTAGCCTTACCAGCCTAGGCACCGGTGAGTAGAGTTTAGATATGGAGACTTCAAGGTATACCTGCCGGCGTCTGCGGGCCTCGGAGTCACCCTCTACCTAGTTCTATTTCATTTTCCCTTTTTATAGATAATGTTGTATGGGGATATTTAGTATACTGTTGTAGAGCTTGGGACTTGGTATCACCGGATGTTGGGAGTTTTATTCTGTTGAGTTGCAGAGTTCTTTTATGTTAGTTGTTGAGTTATTTGAATGTTTTTATCATTTTCTCACTTAAATTCTGCCTGAATGTTAGGCTTACCTACTCTTAGAGACTAGGTTCCATCACGACATCCTACAGAGGAAAATTTGGTCAGTGACAAGTTGGTATCAAAGCCCTAGGTACATAGGTTTTATGTGTCAAAAGCAGGAATAGTAGAATCTCACGGATCGGTACAGAAACGTTTGTATTTATCTTCGAGAGGCTATGGAACTGTTAGGAAACTTCACTTATTTGATCCCTTATCATGCGAATTTCTTGACTTTAGATTTCTAAATCTATGTCTTTCTATTCTCTCATAGATGGTGGGGACATCCACCGCTGGATCCGACGATCAGATATTGTGCCCCCTGATAGAGCCGTGAGAGGGCGGGGCGGGGTCCGAGGTCTGGGTCTGGTAGAGGACAAGGAGGGGCATGTAGTATAGCCAAAGCAGCTGCACGAGCTATGACAGAGGAGCCACCGGTTGCTCTAGTTGGGAGGTAGGCACTTGCAGCGCTTGTTGCTACCCCTGCACTTCAAGAGACTCTCGCCCAGTTCTTGAGCATATTTGGTAATCTAGCTCAGGCTGGGTTGATTCCACTTGCAACGGCAACATCTCAGGCTAGGGTAGGAGCGCAAACTCCAGCAGCCCGTACCCCAGAGCAGTGATTCCATGTTGAGCAGGTCCCATAGGTTATACAAGTGCAGCTGGTTGTCCTAGTTCAGGCCGAGGTTAGGGCATCAACTTCTAAGGAGGAGTAGCTCAGGCTCGAGTGGTACAAAAAATACCATCCTCCTTCTTTCAGTGGCCTAGCTACAGAGGACGCATAAGGCTTTCTGGAAAAGTGCCACTGTATTCTCCATAACATGGGTATAGTGAAGACGAGCGTGGGTTCTTTCACTTCTTTCTAGCTATCGAGACTAGCATACTAGTCTTGGCGGGCTTGGGAGGAGGGTAGCCCAACCGAGGCAGCTTCACTCACATGGGCTCAATTTTTAGAGATGTTATTGAGATTTTGTTCCCCGAAGCCTTTGGGATACATGGCTTGAGCAGTTTGAGCAGTTGTGCCGGGGTTCTATGATCGTATCAGAGTATGTTCTGAAGTTTAGTGAGTTGTCCAGATATACACCTGCCTTGGTTTACACAATTAGAGATCGAGTCCGTCGATTTATCAAGAGGCTCAACTATGGTATTAGATTCGGCATGGCTCGATAGTTGGTTGCTGATACTCCATACCAGCAGGTGGTAGAAATCACATGGAGATTGGAGGGTTTGCAAGGCCAGGAGACATGACAGGGAGGCCAAGAGTCCTCGAGATTCTGGTGGATATAGTGGTGTCCACCAGAAAGTTATATGTTGTGATATTGATACGCATGTGGTGGATTAAGTATTGGGGTCGAAATGCATGTGGTGAGAGAAGGTGGTCTTGATATGCTTGTTGGTAGTAGAGGAACTACTTGAAGCCACGCGGTGTGATAAGGTGGGCTAAAACACGGGAAGCTATTTCGAAAAAATGATTTTCAAAACTAAATGCAAGGCTCCCGCGGTGATATAAGGAATGATTATGATTTATTTTGTGATATGAGACTATGAGGCAGTACCTAGGTAGTGATGCTTGCTAATACCATTCAATTATATCACTTGTGTGTTTGTTGCTTTGTTTCCTTGTCATATTATTCATTGTTTACTTTCGTGATGCCTTAATTGCCTTAATTCAGTGTATCTATTCTTGGTATATTTTCTTCATTGTTTCATTTTTGTTGTTTATCATTATCACACTATCATATACCTGTTCAATTTTCTTATTTATTCTAGTAGGGTGTTGACATTACCTCATCACTACTCTACCGAGGTTAGCACTTATTGGGTACCGTTGTAGTCTACTCATTCTACACTTTTGCACATCCTTTTATGCAGATTCAGGTAGCCTTACCAGCCTAGGCACCGGTGAGTAGAGTTTAGATATGGAGACTTCAAGGTATACCTGCCGGCGTCTGCGGGCCTCGGAGTCACCCTCTACCTAGTTCTATTTTATTTTCACTTTTTATAGATAAAGTTGTATGGGGATATTTAGTATACTGTTGTAGAGCTTGGGACCTGGTATCACCGGATGTTGGGAGTTTTATTCTGTTGAGTTGCAGAGTTCTTTTATGTTAGTTGTTGAGTTATTTGAAAGTTTTTATCATTTTCTCAGTTAAATTCTGCCTGAATGTTAGGCTTACCTACTCTTAGAGACTAGGTTACATCACGACATCCTATAGAGGAAAATTTGGTCAGTAACAAGTTGGTATCAAAGCCCTAGGTACATAGGTTTTACGTGTCAAAAGCAGGAATCGTAGAATCTCACGGATCGGTATAGAAACCTTTGTATTTATCTTCGAGAGGCAATGGAACTTTTAGGAAACTTCACTTATTTGATCCATTATCATGCGAATTTCTTGACTTTAGATTTCTAAATCTATATCTTTCTATTCTCTCATAGATAGTGAGGACATCCACCGCTGGATCCGACGATCAGATATTGTGCCCCCTTATAGAGCCGCGAGAGGCCGGGGCTGGGGCCGCGGTCAGGGTCCGGGAGAGGACAAGGAGGGGCATGTAGTGTAGCCAGAGTAGCTGCACGAGCTACGACAGAGGAGCCACCGGTAGCTTCAGTTGGGAGGTAGGCACTTGTGGCGCTTGTTGCTACCCCTGCACTTCAAGAGACGCTCGCCCAATTCTTGAGCATATTTGGTAATCTAGCTCAGGCGGGGTTGATTCCACTTGCAATGGCAACATCTCAGGCTAGGGTAGGAGCTCAAACTCCAGCGGCCCGTACCCCAGAGCAGTGATTCCATGTTGAGCAGGTCCCATAGGTTATACAAGTGGAGCTGGTTGTCCCAGTTTAGGCCGAGGTTAGGGCATCAACTTCTAAGGAGGAGTAGCTCAGGCTCGAGTGGTACAAAAAATAACATCCTCCTTCTTTTAGTGGCCTAGCTACAGAGGACGCACAAGGCTTTCTGGAAAAGTGACACTGTATTCTCCATAACATGGGTATAGTGAAGACGAGCGGGGGTTCTTTCACTTCTTTCTAGCTATCGGGACTAGCGTACTAGTCTTGGTGGGATTGGGAGGAGGCTAGCCCAACCGAGGCAGCTTCACTCACATGGGCTCAATATTTGGAGATTTAATTGAGATTTTGTTCCCCGGAGCCTTTGGGATACATGGCGCGTGCAGTTTGAGCAGTTGTGCTAGGGTTCTATGATCGTATCAGAGTATGTTCTGAAGTTTAGTGAGTTGTCCAGATATGCACCTGCCTTGGTTTACACAATTAGAGATCGAGTCCGTCAATTTATCAAGAGGCTCAACTATGGTATTAGATTCAGCATGGCTCGATAGTTGGTTGCTGATACTCCATACCAGTAGGTGGTAGAAATCACATGGAGATTGGAGGGTTTGCAAGGCCAGGAGACATGACAGGGAGGCCAAGAGTCCTCGAGATTCTGGTGGATATAGTGGTGTCCTCCAGAAAGTTATATGTTGTGATATTGATACGCATGTGGTGGATTAAGTATTGGGGTCGAAATGCATGTGGTGAGAGAAGGTGGTCTTGATATGCTTGTTGGTAGTAGAGGAACTACTTGAAGCCACGCGGTGTGATAAGGTGGGCTAAAACACGGGAAGCTATTTCGAAAAAATGATTTTCAAAATTAAATGCAAGGCTCCCGCGGTGATATAAGGAATGATTATGATTTGTTTTGTGATATGAGACTGTGAGGCAGTACCTCGGTAGTGATGCTTGCTAATACCATTCAATTATATCACTTGTGTGTTTGTTGCTTTGTTTCCTTGTCATATTATTCATTGTTTACTTTCATGATGCCTTAATTGCCTTAATTCAGTATATCTATTCTTGGTATATTTTCTTCATTGTTTCATTTTTGTTGTTTATCATTATCACACTATCATATACCTGTTCAATTTTCTTATTTATTCTAGTAGGGTGTTGACCTGACCTCATCACTACTCTATCGAGGTTAGCACTTATTGGGTACCGTTGTAGTCTACTCATTCTACACTTTTGCACATCCTTTTATGCAGATCCAGGTAGCCTTACCAGCCTAGGCACCGGTGAGTAGAGTTTAGATATGGAGACTTCAAGGTATACCTGCCGGCGTCTGCGGGCCTCGGAATCACCCTCTACCTAGTTCTATTTCATTTTCCCTTTTTATAGATAATGTTGTATGGGGATATTTAGTATACTGTTGTAGAGCTTGGGACTTTGTATCACCGGATGTTGGGAGTTTTTTTCTGTTGAGTTGCAGAGTTCTTTTATGTTAGTTGTTGAGTTATTTGAAAGTTTTTATCATTTTCTCAGTTAAATTCTGCCTGAATGTTAGGCTTACCTACTCTTAGAGACTAGGTTACATCACGATATCCTACAGAGGAAAATTTGGTCAGTGACAAGTTGGTATCAAAGCCCTAGGTACATAGGTTTTACGTGTCAAAAGCAGGAATAGTAGAATCTCACGGATCGGTACAGAAACCTTTGTATTTATCTTCGAGAGGCTATGGAACTGTTAGGAAACTTCACTTATTTGATCCCTTATCATGCGAATTTCTTGACTTTAGATTTCTAAATCTATATCTTTCTATTCTCTCATAGATGGTGAGGACATCCACCGCTGGATCCGACGATCAGATATTGTGCCCCCTGATAGAGCCGCGAGAGGCCGGGGCTGGGGCCCCGGTCAGGGTCCGGGAGAGGACAAGGAGGGGCATGTAGTGTAGCAGCGCAGCTGCACGAGCTACGACAGAGGAGCCACCGGTAGCTTCAGTTGGGAGGTAGGCACTTGTGGCGCTTGTTGCTACCCCTGCACTTCAAGAGACGCTCGCCCAATTCATGAGCATATTTGGTAATCTAGCTCAGGCGGGGTTGATTCCACTTGCAATGGCAACATCTCAGGCTAGGGTAGGAGCTCAACTCCAGCGGCCCGTACCCAAGAGCAGTGATTCCATGTTGAGCAGGTCCCATAGGTTATACAAGTGCAGCTGGTTGTCCCAGTTCAGGCCGAGGTTAGGGCATCAACTTCTAAGGAGGAGTAGCTCAGGCTCGAGTGGTACAAAAAATAACATCCTCCTTCTTTTAGTGGCCTAGCTACAGAGGACGCACAAGGCTTTCTGGAAAAGTGACACTGTATTCTCCATAACATGGGTATAGTGAAGACGAGCGGGGGTTCTTTCACTTCTTTCTAGCTATCGGGACTAGCGTACTAGTCTTGGTGGGATTGGGAGGAGGCTAGCCCAACCGAGGCAGCTTCACTCACATGGGCTCAATATT
>NW_027438474.1:0-88000 GCF_000715075.1 Nicotiana tabacum | reverse complement strand
GGTCCGGGGTCCCGGGCCCACGGCGGAAGGCGTGGGCTATAGCACACAAAAATTTGGGAGTCAAGCGGATTTCCAGTTTTATGGCCGTAAAATGCCAAAAAACATAATTTGGTCATGGCGGAGCGGTGACTATGGTTCCTTAGGCCGTATTCGACGTCCCAGAAAAATTTTAGGCGATCCGGATTCGGGGTCCCGGGCCCACGGCGGAAGGCGTGGGCTATAGCACACAAAAATTTGGGACTCGCGCGGATTTCCAGTTTTATGGCCGTAAAATGCCAAAAAACATAATTTGGTCATGGAGGAGTGGTGACTATTGTTCATTAGGCCGTATTCGACGTCCCGGAAAAATTTTAGGCGATCCGAGTTCGGGGTCCCGGGCCCACGGCGGAAGGCGTGGGCTATAGCACACAAAAATTTGGGACTCGCGCGGATTTCCAGTTTTATGGCCGTAAAATGCCAAAAAACATAATTTGGTCATGGAGGAGCGGTGATTATGGTTCCATAGGCCGTATTCGACGTCCCAGAAAAATTTTAGGTGATCCGGGTCCGGGGTCCCGGGCCCACGGCGGAAGGCGTGGGCTATAGCACACAAAAATTTGGGACTCGCGCGGATTTCCAGTTTTATGGCCGTAAAATGCCAAAAAACATAATTTGGTCATGGAGGAGCGGTGACTATGGTTCCTTAGGCCGTATTCGACGTCCCGTAAAAATTTTACGCGATCCGGGTCCGGGGTCCCGGGCCCACGGCGGAAGGCGTGGGCTATAGCTCACGAAAATTTGGGACGTGCGCGGATTTCCAGTTTTATGGCCGTAAAATGACAAAAAACATAATTTGGTCATGGCGGAGCGGTGACTATGGTTCCTTAGGCCGTATTCGACGTCCCGGAAAAATTTTAGGCGATCCGGGTCCGGGGTCCCGGGCCCACGGCGGAAGGCGTGGGCTATAGCACACAAAAATTTGGGACTCAAGCGGATTTCCAGTTTTATGGCCGTAAAATGCCAAAAAACATAATTTGGTCATGGAGGAGCGGTGACTATGGTTCCTTAGGCCGTATTCGACGTCCCGTAAAAATTTTAGGCGATCCGGGTCCGGGGTCCCGGGCCCACGGCGGAAGGCGTGGGCTATAGCACACAAAAATTTGGGACTCAAGCGGATTTCCAGTTTTATGGCCGTAAAATTCCAAAAAACATAATTTGGTCATGGAGGAGCGGTGACTATTGTTCCTTAGGCCGTATTCGACGTCCCTGAAAAATTTTAGGCGATCCGGGTCCGGGGTCTCGGGCCCACGGCGGAAGGCGTGGGCTATAGCACACGAAAATTTGGGACGCGCGCGGATTTCCAGTTTTATGGCCGTAAAATGACAAAAAACATAATTTGGTCATGGAGGAGCGGTGACTATGTTTCCTTAGGCCGTATTCGACGTCCCGGAAAAATTTTAGGCGATCCGGGTCCGGGGTCCCGGGACCACGGCGGAAGGCGTGGGCTATAGCACACAAAAATTTGGGACTCGCGCGGATTTCCAGTTTTATGGCCGTAAAATGCCAAAAAACATAATTTGGTCATGGAGGAGCGGTGACTATGTTTCCTTAGGCCGTATTCGACGTCCCGGAAAAATTTTAGGCGATCCGGGTCCGGGGTCCCGGGACCACGGCGGAAGGCGTGGGCTATAGCACACAAAAATTTGGGACTCGCGCGGATTTCCAGTTTTATGGCCGTAAAATGCCAAAAAACATAATTTGGTCATGGAGGAGCGGTGATTATGGTTCCATAGGCCGTATTCGACGTCCCAGAAAAATTTTAGGTGATCCGGGTCCGGGGTCCCGGGCCCACGGCGGAAGGCGTGGGCTATAGCACACAAAAATTTGGGACTCGCGCGGATTTCCAGTTTTATGGCCGTAAAATTCCAAAAAACATAATTTGGTCATGGAGGAGCGGTGACTATTGTTCCTTAGGCCGTATTCGACGTCCCTGAAAAATTTTAGGCGATCCGGGTCCGGGGTCTCGGGCCCACGGCGGAAGGCGTGGGCTATAGCACACGAAAATTTGGGACGCGCGCGGATTTCCAGTTTTATGGCCGTAAAATGACAAAAAACATAATTTGGTCATGGAGGAGCGGTGACTATGTTTCCTTAGGCCGTATTCGACGTCCCGGAAAAATTTTAGGCGATCCGGGTCCGGGGTCCCGGGACCACGGCGGAAGGCGTGGGCTATAGCACACAAAAATTTGGGACTCAAGCGGATTTCCAGTTTTATGGCCGTAAAATGCCAAAAAACATAATTTGGTCATGGAGGAGCGGTGACTATGGTTCCTTAGGCCGTATTGGACGTCCCGGAAAAATTTTAGGCGATCCGGGTCCGGGGTCCCCGGCCCACGGCGGAAGGCGTGGGCTATAGCACACGAAAATTTGGGACTCGCGCGGATTTCCAGTTTTATGGCCGTAAAATTCCAAAAAACATAATTTGGTCATGGAGAAGCGGTGACTATGGTTCCTTAGGCCATATTCGACGTCCCGTAAAATTTTAGGCGATCCGGGTCCGATGTCCCGGGCCCACGGCGGAAGGCGTAGGCTATAGCACACAAAAATTTGGGACGCGCGCGGATTTCCAGTTTTATGGCCGTAAAATGCCAAAAAACATAATTTGGTCATGGAGGAGCGGTGACTATGGTTCCTTAGGCCGTATTCGACGTCCCGTAAAAATTTTAGGCGATCCAGGTCCGGGGTCCCGGGCCCACGGCGGAAGGCGTGGGCTATAGCACACAAAAATTTGGGACTCAAGCGGATTTCCAGTTTTATGGCCGTAAAATGCCAAAAAACATAATTTGGTCATGGCGGAGCGGTGACTATGGTTCCTTAGGCCGTATTCGACGTCCCGGAAAAATTTTAGGCGATCCGGGTCCGGGGTCCCCGGCCCACGGCGGAAGGCGTGGGCTATAGCACACGAAAATTTGGGACTCGCGCGGATTTCCAGTTTTATGGCCGTAAAATGCCAAAAAACATAATTTGGTCATGGAGGAGCGGTGACTATGGTTCCTTAGGCCGTATTAGACGTCCCGTAAAAATTTTAGGCGCGAGAGGTCCGGGGTCCCGGGCCCACGGCGGAAGGCGTGGGCTATAGCACACGAAAATTTGGGACTCGCGCGGATTTCCAGTTTTATGGCCGTAAAATTCCAAAAAACATAATTTGGTCATGGCGGAGCGGTGACTATGGTTCCTTAGGCCGTATTCGACTTCCCGGAAAAATTTTAGGCGATCCGGGTCCGATGTCCCGGGCCCACGGCGGAAGGCGTGGGCTATAGCACACAAAAATTTGGGACTCGCGCGGATTTCCAGTTTTATGGCCGTAAAATGCCAAAAAACATAATTTGGTCATGGAGGAGCGGTGACTATGGTTCCATAGGCCGTATTCGACGTCCCGGAAAAATTTTAGGTGATCCGGGTCCGGGGTCCCGGGCCCACGGCGGAAGGCGTGGGCTATAGCACACAAAAATTTGGGACTCGCGCGGATTTCCAGTTTTATGGCCGTAAAATTCCAAAAAACATAATTTGGTCATGGAGGAGCGGTGACTATTGTTCCTTAGGCCGTATTCGACGTCCCTGAAAAATTTTAGGCGATCCGGGTCCGGGGTCTCGGGCCCACGGCGGAAGGCGTGGGCTATAGCACACGAAAATTTGGGACGCACGCGGATTTCCAGTTTTATGGCCGTAAAATGACAAAAAACATAATTTGGTCATGGAGGAGCGGTGACTATGTTTCCTTAGGCCGTATTCGACGTCCCGGAAAAATTTTAGGCGATCCGGGTCCGGGGTCCCGGGACCACGGCGGAAGGCGTGGGCTATAGCACACAAAAATTTGGGACTCAAGCGGATTTCCAGTTTTATGGCCGTAAAATGCCAAAAAACATAATTTGGTCATGGCGGAGCGGTGACTATGGTTCCTTAGGCCGTATTCGACGTCCCCGAAAAATTTTAGGCGATCCGGGTCCGGGGTCCCGGGCCCACGGCGGAAGGCGTGGGCTATAGCTCACGAAAATTTGGGACGCGCGCGGATTTCCAGTTTTATTGCCGTAAAATGACAAAAAACATAATTTGGTCATGGAGGAGCGGTGACTATGGTTCCTTAGGCCGTATTCGACGTCCCGGAAAAATTTTAGGCGATCCGGGTCCGGGGTCCCGGGACCACGGCGGAAGGCGTGGGCTATAGCACACAAAAATTTGGAACTCGCACGGATTTCCAGTTTTATGGCCGTAAAATGACAAAAAACATAATTTGGTCATGGAGGAGCGGTGACTATGTTTCCTTAGGCCGTATTCGACGTCCCGGAAAAATTTTAGGCGATCCGGGTCCGATGTCCCGGGCCCACGGCGGAAGGCGTGGGCTATAGCACACAAAAATTTGGGACTCGCGCGGATTTCCAGTTTTATGGCCGTAAAATGCCAAAAAACATAATTTGGTCATGGAGGAGCGGTGACTATGGTTCCTTAGGCCGTATTAGACGTCCCGTAAAAATTTTAGGCGCGAGAGGTCCGGGGTCCCGGGCCCACGGCGGAAGGCGTGGGCTATAGCACACGAAAATTTGGGACTCGCGCGGATTTCCAGTTTTATGGCCGTAAAATTCCAAAAAACATAATTTGGTCATGGCGGAGCGGTGACTATGGTTCCTTAGGCCGTATTCGACTTCCCGGAAAAATTTTAGGCGATCCGGGTCCGATGTCCCGGGCCCACGGCGGAAGGCGTGGGCTATAGCACACAAAAATTTGGGACTCGCGCGGATTTCCAGTTTTATGGCCGTAAAATGCCAAAAAACATAATTTGGTCATGGAGGAGCGGTGACTATGGTTCCATAGGCCGTATTCGACGTCCCGGAAAAATTTTAGGTGATCCGGGTCCGGGGTCCCGGGCCCACGGCGGAAGGCGTGGGCTATAGCACACAAAAATTTGGGACTCGCGCGGATTTCCAGTTTTATGGCCGTAAAATTCCAAAAAACATAATTTGGTCATGGAGGAGCGGTGACTATTGTTCCTTAGGCCGTATTCGACGTCCCTGAAAAATTTTAGGCGATCCGGGTCCGGGGTCTCGGGCCCACGGCGGAAGGCGTGGGCTATAGCACACGAAAATTTGGGACGCACGCGGATTTCCAGTTTTATGGCCGTAAAATGACAAAAAACATAATTTGGTCATGGAGGAGCGGTGACTATGTTTCCTTAGGCCGTATTCGACGTCCCGGAAAAATTTTAGGCGATCCGGGTCCGGGGTCCCGGGACCACGGCGGAAGGCGTGGGCTATAGCACACAAAAATTTGGGACTCAAGCGGATTTCCAGTTTTATGGCCGTAAAATGCCAAAAAACATAATTTGGTCATGGCGGAGCGGTGACTATGGTTCCTTAGGCCGTATTCGACGTCCCCGAAAAATTTTAGGCGATCCGGGTCCGGGGTCCCGGGCCCACGGCGGAAGGCGTGGGCTATAGCTCACGAAAATTTGGGACGCGCGCGGATTTCCAGTTTTATTGCCGTAAAATGACAAAAAACATAATTTGGTCATGGAGGAGCGGTGACTATGGTTCCTTAGGCCGTATTCGACGTCCCGGAAAAATTTTAGGCGATCCGGGTCCGGGGTCCCGGGACCACGGCGGAAGGCGTGGGCTATAGCACACAAAAATTTGGAACTCGCACGGATTTCCAGTTTTATGGCCGTAAAATGACAAAAAACATAATTTGGTCATGGAGGAGCGGTGACTATGTTTCCTTAGGCCGTATTCGACGTCCCGGAAAAATTTTAGGTGATCCGGGTCCGGGGTCCCGGGCCCACGGCGGAAGGCGTGGGCTATAGCACACAAAAATTTGGGACTCGCGTGGATTTCCAGTTTTATGGCCGTAAAATGCCAAAAAACATAATTTGGTCATGGCGGAGCGGTGACTATGGTTCCTTAGGCCGTATTCGACGTCCCGTAAAAATTTTACGCGATCCGGGTCCGGGGTCCCGGGCCCACGGCGGAAGGCGTGGGCTATAGCTCACGAAAATTTGGGACGTGCGCGGATTTCCAGTTTTATGGCCGTAAAATGACAAAAAACATAATTTGGTCATGGCGGAGCGGTGACTATGGTTCCTTAGGCCGTATTCGACGTCCCGGAAAAATTTTAGGCGATCCGGGTCCGGGGTCCCGGGCCCACGGCGGAAGGCGTGGGCTATAGCACACAAAAATTTGGGACTCAAGCGGATTTCCAGTTTTATGGCCGTAAAATGCCAAAAAACATAATTTGGTCATGGCGGAGCGGTGACTATGGTTCCTTAGGCCGTATTCGACGTCCCGGAAAAATTTTAGGCGATCCGGGTCCGGGGTCCCGGGCCCACGGCGGAAGGCGTGGGCTATAGCACACAAAAATTTGGGAGTCAAGCGGATTTCCAGTTTTATGGCCGTAAAATGCCAAAAAACATAATTTGGTCATGGCGGAGCGGTGACTATGGTTCCTTAGGCCGTATTCGACGTCCCAGAAAAATTTTAGGCGATCCGGATTCGGGGTCCCGGGCCCACGGCGGAAGGCGTGGGCTATAGCACACAAAAATTTGGGACTCGCGCGGATTTCCAGTTTTATGGCCGTAAAATGCCAAAAAACATAATTTGGTCATGGAGGAGTGGTGACTATTGTTCATTAGGCCGTATTCGACGTCCCGGAAAAATTTTAGGCGATCCGAGTTCGGGGTCCCGGGCCCACGGCGGAAGGCGTGGGCTATAGCACACAAAAATTTGGGACTCGCGCGGATTTCCAGTTTTATGGCCGTAAAATTCCAAAAAACATAATTTGGTCATGGAGGAGCGGTGACTATTGTTCCTTAGGCCGTATTCGACGTCCCTGAAAAATTTTAGGCGATCCGGGTCCGGGGTCTCGGGCCCACGGCGGAAGGCGTGGGCTATAGCACACGAAAATTTGGGACGCGCGCGGATTTCCAGTTTTATGGCCGTAAAATGACAAAAAACATAATTTGGTCATGGAGGAGCGGTGACTATGTTTCCTTAGGCCGTATTCGACGTCCCGGAAAAATTTTAGGCGATCCGGGTCCGGGGTCCCGGGACCACGGCGGAAGGCGTGGGCTATAGCACACAAAAATTTGGGACTCGCGCGGATTTCCAGTTTTATGGCCGTAAAATGCCAAAAAACATAATTTGGTCATGGAGGAGCGGTGATTATGGTTCCATAGGCCGTATTCGACGTCCCAGAAAAATTTTAGGTGATCCGGGTCCGGGGTCCCGGGCCCACGGCGGAAGGCGTGGGCTATAGCACACAAAAATTTGGGACTCGCGCGGATTTCCAGTTTTATGGCCGTAAAATTCCAAAAAACATAATTTGGTCATGGAGGAGCGGTGACTATTGTTCCTTAGGCCGTATTCGACGTCCCTGAAAAATTTTAGGCGATCCGGGTCCGGGGTCTCGGGCCCACGGCGGAAGGCGTGGGCTATAGCACACGAAAATTTGGGACGCGCGCGGATTTCCAGTTTTATGGCCGTAAAATGACAAAAAACATAATTTGGTCATGGAGGAGCGGTGACTATGTTTCCTTAGGCCGTATTCGACGTCCCGGAAAAATTTTAGGCGATCCGGGTCCGGGGTCCCGGGACCACGGCGGAAGGCGTGGGCTATAGCACACAAAAATTTGGGACTCAAGCGGATTTCCAGTTTTATGGCCGTAAAATGCCAAAAAACATAATTTGGTCATGGAGGAGCGGTGACTATGGTTCCTTAGGCCGTATTGGACGTCCCGGAAAAATTTTAGGCGATCCGGGTCCGGGGTCCCCGGCCCACGGCGGAAGGCGTGGGCTATAGCACACGAAAATTTGGGACTCGCGCGGATTTCCAGTTTTATGGCCGTAAAATTCCAAAAAACATAATTTGGTCATGGAGAAGCGGTGACTATGGTTCCTTAGGCCATATTCGACGTCCCGTAAAATTTTAGGCGATCCGGGTCCGATGTCCCGGGCCCACGGCGGAAGGCGTAGGCTATAGCACACAAAAATTTGGGACGCGCGCGGATTTCCAGTTTTATGGCCGTAAAATGCCAAAAAACATAATTTGGTCATGGAGGAGCGGTGACTATGGTTCCTTAGGCCGTATTCGACGTCCCGTAAAAATTTTAGGCGATCCAGGTCCGGGGTCCCGGGCCCACGGCGGAAGGCGTGGGCTATAGCACACAAAAATTTGGGACTCAAGCGGATTTCCAGTTTTATGGCCGTAAAATGCCAAAAAACATAATTTGGTCATGGCGGAGCGGTGACTATGGTTCCTTAGGCCGTATTCGACGTCCCGGAAAAATTTTAGGCGATCCGGGTCCGATGTCCCGGGCCCACGGCGGAAGGCGTGGGCTATAGCACACAAAAATTTGGGACTCGCGCGAATTTCCAGTTTTATGGCCGTAAAATGCCAAAAAACATAATTTGGTCATGGAGGAGCGGTGACTATGGTTCCTTAGGCCGTATTCGACGTCCCGTAAAAATTTTAGGCGATCCAGGTCCGGGGTCCCGGGCCCACGGCGGAAGGCGTGGGCTATAGCACACAAAAATTTGGGACTCGCGCGGATTTCCAGTTTTATGGCCGTAAAATGCCAAAAAACATAATTTGGTCATGGAGGAGCGGTGACTATGTTTCCTTAGGCCGTATTCGACGTCCCGGAAAAATTTTAGGCGATCCGGGTCCGGGGTCCCGGGCCCACGGCGGAAGGCGTGGGCTATAGCACACAAAAATTTGGGACTCGCGCGGATTTCCAGTTTTATGGCCGTAAAATTCCAAAAAACATAATTTGGTCATGGAGGAGCGGTGACTATTGTTCCTTAGGCCGTATTCGACGTCCCTGAAAAATTTTAGGCGATCCGGGTCCGGGGTCCCGGGCCCACGGCGGAAGGCGTGGGCTATAGCACACGAAAATTTGGGACTCGCGCGGATTTCCAGTTTTATGGCCGTAAAATGCCAAAAAACATAATTTGGTCATGGAGAAGCGGTGACTATGGTTCCTTAGGCCGTATTCGACGTCCCGTAAAAATTTTAGGCGATCCAGGTCCGGGGTCCCGGGCCCACGGCGGAAGGCGTGGGCTATAGCACACGAAAATTTGGGACTCGCGCGGATTTCCAGTTTTATGGCCATAAAATGACAAAAAACATAATTTGGTCATGGAGAAGCGCTGACTATGGTTCCTTAGGCCGTATTCGACGTCCCGTAAAAATTTTAGGCGATCCGGGTCCGATGTGCCGGGCCCATGGCGGAAGGCGTGGGCTATAGCACACGAAAATTTGGAACTCGCACGGATTTCCAGTTTTATGGCCGTAAAATGCCAAAAAATATAATTTGGTCATGGCGGAGCGGTGACTATTGTTCATTAGGCCGTATTCGACGTCCCGGAAAAATTTTAGGCGATCCGGGTCCGGGGTCCCGGGCCCACGGCGGAAGGCGTGGGCTATAGCACACGAAAATTTGGGACTCGCGCGGATTTCCAGTTTTATGGCCGTAAAATGCCAAAAAACATAATTTGGTCATGGAGAAGCGGTGACTATGGTTCCTTAGGCCGTATTCGACGTCCCGTAAAAATTTTAGGCGATCCGGGTCCGATGTGTCGGGCCCATGGCGGAAGGCGTGGGCTATAGCACACGAAAATTTGGAACTCGCACGGATTTCCAGTTTTATGGCCGTAAAATGACAAAAAACATAATTTGGTCATGGAGGAGCGGTGACTATGGTTGCTTAGGCCGTATTCGACGTCCCTGAAAAATTTTAGGCGATCCGGGTCCGGGGTCCCGGGCCCACGGCGGAAGGCGTGGGCTATAGCACACGAAAATTTGGGACTCGCGCGGATTTCCAGTTTTATGGCCGTAAAATGCCAAAAAACATAATTTGGTCATGGAGAAGCGGTGACTATGGTTCCTTAGGCCGTATTCGATGTCCCGTAAAAATTTTAGGCGCGAAAGGTCCGGGGGTCCCGGGCCCACGGCGGAAGGCGTGGGCTATAGCACACAAAAATTTGGGACTCGCGCGGATTTCCAGTTTTATGGCCGTAAAATTCCAAAAAACATAATTTGGTCATGGAGGAGCGGTGACTATGGTTCCTTAGGCCGTATTCGACGTCCCGTAAAATTTTAGGCGATCCGGGTCCGATGTCCCGGGCCCACGGCGGAAGGCGTGGGCTATAGCACACAAAAATTTGGGACTCGCGCGAATTTCCAGTTTTATGGCCGTAAAATGCCAAAAAACATAATTTGGTCATGGAGGAGCGGTGACTATGGTTCCTTAGGCCGTATTCGACGTCCCGTAAAAATTTTAGGCGATCCGGGTCCGGGGTCCCGGGCCCACGGCGGAAGGCGTGGGCTATAGCACACAAAAATTTGGGACTCAAGCGGATTTCCAGTTTTATGGCCGTAAAATTCCAAAAAACATAATTTGGTCATGGAGGAGCGGTGACTATTGTTCCTTAGGCCGTATTCGACGTCCCTGAAAAATTTTAGGCGATCCGGGTCCGGGGTCTCGGGCCCACGGCGGAAGGCGTGGGCTATAGCACACGAAAATTTGGGACGCGCGCGGATTTCCAGTTTTATGGCCGTAAAATGACAAAAAACATAATTTGGTCATGGAGGAGCGGTGACTATGTTTCCTTAGGCCGTATTCGACGTCCCGGAAAAATTTTAGGCGATCCGGGTCCGGGGTCCCGGGCCCACGGCGGAAGGCGTGGGCTATAGCACACGAAAATTTGGGACTCAAGCGGATTTCCAGTTTTATGGCCGTAAAATGCCAAAAAACATAATTTGGTCATGGAGAAGCGGTGACTATGGTTCCTTAGGCCGTATTCGACGTCCCGTAAAAATTTTAGGCGATCCAGGTCCGGGGTCCCGGGCCCACGGCGGAAGGCGTGGGCTATAGCACACGAAAATTTGGGACTCGCGCGGATTTCCAGTTTTATGGCCGTAAAATGACAAAAAACATAATTTGGTCATGGAGAAGCGCTGACTATGGTTCCTTAGGCCGTATTCGACGTCCCGTAAAATTTTAGGCGATCCGGGTCCGATGTCCCAGGCCCACGGCGGAAGGCGTGGGCTATAGCACACAAAAATTTGGGACTCGCGCGGATTTCCAGTTTTATGGCCGTAAAATGCCAAAAAACATAATTTGGTCATGGAGGAGCGGTGATTATGGTTCCATAGGCCGTATTCGACGTCCCAGAAAAATTTTAGGTGATCCGGGTCCGGGGTCCCGGGCCCACGGCGGAAGGCGTGGGCTATAGCACACAAAAATTTGGGACTCGCGCGGATTTCCAGTTTTATGGCCGTAAAATTCCAAAAAACATAATTTGGTCATGGAGGAGCGGTGACTATTGTTCCTTAGGCCGTATTCGACGTCCCTGAAAAATTTTAGGCGATCCGGGTCCGGGGTCCCGGGCCCACGGCGGAAGGCGTGGGCTATAGCACACGAAAATTTGGGACTCGCGCGGATTTCCAGTTTTATGGCCGTAAAATGCCAAAAAACATAATTTGGTCATGGAGAAGCGGTGACTATGGTTCCTTAGGCCGTATTCGACGTCCCGTAAAAATTTTAGGCGATCCAGGTCCGGGGTCCCGGGCCCACGGCGGAAGGCGTGGGCTATAGCACACGAAAATTTGGGACTCGCGCGGATTTCCAGTTTTATGGCCATAAAATGACAAAAAACATAATTTGGTCATGGAGAAGCGCTGACTATGGTTCCTTAGGCCGTATTCGACGTCCCGTAAAAATTTTAGGCGATCCGGGTCCGATGTGCCGGGCCCATGGCGGAAGGCGTGGGCTATAGCACACGAAAATTTGGAACTCGCACGGATTTCCAGTTTTATGGCCGTAAAATGCCAAAAAATATAATTTGGTCATGGCGGAGCGGTGACTATTGTTCATTAGGCCGTATTCGACGTCCCGGAAAAATTTTAGGCGATCCGGGTCCGGGGTCCCGGGCCCACGGCGGAAGGCGTGGGCTATAGCACACGAAAATTTGGGACTCGCGCGGATTTCCAGTTTTATGGCCGTAAAATGCCAAAAAACATAATTTGGTCATGGAGAAGCGGTGACTATGGTTCCTTAGGCCGTATTCGACGTCCCGTAAAAATTTTAGGCGATCCGGGTCCGATGTGTCGGGCCCATGGCGGAAGGCGTGGGCTATAGCACACGAAAATTTGGAACTCGCACGGATTTCCAGTTTTATGGCCGTAAAATGACAAAAAACATAATTTGGTCATGGAGGAGCGGTGACTATGGTTGCTTAGGCCGTATTCGACGTCCCTGAAAAATTTTAGGCGATCCGGGTCCGGGGTCCCGGGCCCACGGCGGAAGGCGTGGGCTATAGCACACGAAAATTTGGGACTCGCGCGGATTTCCAGTTTTATGGCCGTAAAATGCCAAAAAACATAATTTGGTCATAGAGGAGCGGTGACTATGGTTCCTTAGGCCGTATTCGATGTCCCGTAAAAATTTTAGGCGCGAAAGGTCCGGGGTCCCGGGCCCACGGCGGAAGGCGTGGGCTATAGCACACAAAAATTTGGGACTCGCGCGGATTTCCAGTTTTATGGCCGTAAAATTCCAAAAAACATAATTTGGTCATGGAGGAGCGGTGACTATGGTTCCTTAGGCCGTATTCGACGTCCCGTAAAATTTTAGGCGATCCGGGTCCGATGTCCCGGGCCCACGGCGGAAGGCGTGGGCTATAGCACACAAAAATTTGGGACTCGCGCGAATTTCCAGTTTTATGGCCGTAAAATGCCAAAAAACATAATTTGGTCATGGAGGAGCGGTGACTATGGTTCCTTAGGCCGTATTCGACGTCCCGTAAAAATTTTAGGCGATCCGGGTCCGGGGTCCCGGGCCCACGGCGGAAGGCGTGGGCTATAGCACACAAAAATTTGGGACTCAAGCGGATTTCCAGTTTTATGGCCGTAAAATTCCAAAAAACATAATTTGGTCATGGAGGAGCGGTGACTATTGTTCCTTAGGCCGTATTCGACGTCCCTGAAAAATTTTAGGCGATCCGGGTCCGGGGTCTCGGGCCCACGGCGGAAGGCGTGGGCTATAGCACACGAAAATTTGGGACGCGCGCGGATTTCCAGTTTTATGGCCGTAAAATGACAAAAAACATAATTTGGTCATGGAGGAGCGGTGACTATGTTTCCTTAGGCCGTATTCGACGTCCCGGAAAAATTTTAGGCGATCCGGGTCCGGGGTCCCGGGCCCACGGCGGAAGGCGTGGGCTATAGCACACGAAAATTTGGGACTCAAGCGGATTTCCAGTTTTATGGCCGTAAAATGCCAAAAAACATAATTTGGTCATGGAGAAGCGGTGACTATGGTTCCTTAGGCCGTATTCGACGTCCCGTAAAAATTTTAGGCGATCCAGGTCCGGGGTCCCGGGCCCACGGCGGAAGGCGTGGGCTATAGCACACGAAAATTTGGGACTCGCGCGGATTTCCAGTTTTATGGCCGTAAAATGACAAAAAACATAATTTGGTCATGGAGAAGCGCTGACTATGGTTCCTTAGGCCGTATTCGACGTCCCGTAAAATTTTAGGCGATCCGGGTCCGATGTCCCAGGCCCACGGCGGAAGGCGTGGGCTATAGCACACAAAAATTTGGGACTCGCGCGGATTTCCAGTTTTATGGCCGTAAAATGCCAAAAAACATAATTTGGTCATGGAGGAGCGGTGATTATGGTTCCATAGGCCGTATTCGACGTCCCAGAAAAATTTTAGGTGATCCGGGTCCGGGGTCCCGGGCCCACGGCGGAAGGCGTGGGCTATAGCACACAAAAATTTGGGACTCGCGCGGATTTCCAGTTTTATGGCCGTAAAATTCCAAAAAACATAATTTGGTCATGGAGGAGCGGTGACTATTGTTCCTTAGGCCGTATTCGACGTCCCTGAAAAATTTTAGGCGATCCGGGTCCGGGGTCTCGGGCCCACGGCGGAAGGCGTGGGCTATAGCACACGAAAATTTGGGACGCGCGCGGATTTCCAGTTTTATGGCCGTAAAATGACAAAAAACATAATTTGGTCATGGAGGAGCGGTGACTATGTTTCCTTAGGCCGTATTCGACGTCCCGGAAAAATTTTAGGCGATCCGGGTCCGGGGTCCCGGGACCACGGCGGAAGGCGTGGGCTATAGCACACAAAAATTTGGGACTCAAGCGGATTTCCAGTTTTATGGCCGTAAAATGCCAAAAAACATAATTTGGTCATGGAGGAGCGGTGACTATGGTTCCTTAGGCCGTATTGGACGTCCCGGAAAAATTTTAGGCGATCCGGGTCCGGGGTCCCCGGCCCACGGCGGAAGGCGTGGGCTATAGCACACGAAAATTTGGGACTCGCGCGGATTTCCAGTTTTATGGCCGTAAAATTCCAAAAAACATAATTTGGTCATGGAGAAGCGGTGACTATGGTTCCTTAGGCCATATTCGACGTCCCGTAAAATTTTAGGCGATCCGGGTCCGATGTCCCGGGCCCACGGCGGAAGGCGTAGGCTATAGCACACAAAAATTTGGGACGCGCGCGGATTTCCAGTTTTATGGCCGTAAAATGCCAAAAAACATAATTTGGTCATGGAGGAGCGGTGACTATGGTTCCTTAGGCCGTATTCGACGTCCCGTAAAAATTTTAGGCGATCCAGGTCCGGGGTCCCGGGCCCACGGCGGAAGGCGTGGGCTATAGCACACAAAAATTTGGGACTCAAGCGGATTTCCAGTTTTATGGCCGTAAAATGCCAAAAAACATAATTTGGTCATGGCGGAGCGGTGACTATGGTTCCTTAGGCCGTATTCGACGTCCCGGAAAAATTTTAGGCGATCCGGGTCCGGGGTCCCCGGCCCACGGCGGAAGGCGTGGGCTATAGCACACGAAAATTTGGGACTCGCGCGGATTTCCAGTTTTATGGCCGTAAAATGCCAAAAAACATAATTTGGTCATAGAGGAGCGGTGACTATGGTTCCTTAGGCCGTATTCGATGTCCCGTAAAAATTTTAGGCGCGAAAGGTCCGGGGTCCCGGGCCCACGGCGGAAGGCGTGGGCTATAGCACACGAAAATTTGGGACTCGCGCGGATTTCCAGTTTTATGGCCGTAAAATTCCAAAAAACATAATTTGGTCATGGAGAAGCGGTGACTATGGTTCCTTAGGCCGTATTCGACGTCCCGTAAAATTTTAGGCGATCCGGGTCCGATGTCCCGGGCCCACGGCGGAAGGCGTGGGCTATAGCACACAAAAATTTGGGACTCGCGCGAATTTCCAGTTTTATGGCCGTAAAATGCCAAAAAACATAATTTGGTCATGGAGGAGCGGTGACTATGGTTCCTTAGGCCGTATTCGACGTCCCGTAAAAATTTTAGGCGATCCAGGTCCGGGGTCCCGGGCCCACGGCGGAAGGCGTGGGCTATAGCACACAAAAATTTGGGACTCGCGCGGATTTCCAGTTTTATGGCCGTAAAATGCCAAAAAACATAATTTGGTCATGGAGGAGCGGTGACTATGTTTCCTTAGGCCGTATTCGACGTCCCGGAAAAATTTTAGGCGATCCGGGTCCGGGGTCCCGGGCCCACGGCGGAAGGCGTGGGCTATAGCACACAAAAATTTGGGACTCGCGCGGATTTCCAGTTTTATGGCCGTAAAATTCCAAAAAACATAATTTGGTCATGGAGGAGCGGTGACTATTGTTCCTTAGGCCGTATTCGACGTCCCTGAAAAATTTTAGGCGATCCGGGTCCGGGGTCCCGGGCCCACGGCGGAAGGCGTGGGCTATAGCACACGAAAATTTGGGACTCGCGCGGATTTCCAGTTTTATGGCCGTAAAATGCCAAAAAACATAATTTGGTCATGGAGAAGCGGTGACTATGGTTCCTTAGGCCGTATTCGACGTCCCGTAAAAATTTTAGGCGATCCAGGTCCGGGGTCCCGGGCCCACGGCGGAAGGCGTGGGCTATAGCACACGAAAATTTGGGACTCGCGCGGATTTCCAGTTTTATGGCCATAAAATGACAAAAAACATAATTTGGTCATGGAGAAGCGCTGACTATGGTTCCTTAGGCCGTATTCGACGTCCCGTAAAAATTTTAGGCGATCCGGGTCCGATGTGCCGGGCCCATGGCGGAAGGCGTGGGCTATAGCACACGAAAATTTGGAACTCGCACGGATTTCCAGTTTTATGGCCGTAAAATGCCAAAAAATATAATTTGGTCATGGCGGAGCGGTGACTATTGTTCATTAGGCCGTATTCGACGTCCCGGAAAAATTTTAGGCGATCCGGGTCCGGGGTCCCGGGCCCACGGCGGAAGGCGTGGGCTATAGCACACGAAAATTTGGGACTCGCGCGGATTTCCAGTTTTATGGCCGTAAAATGCCAAAAAACATAATTTGGTCATGGAGAAGCGGTGACTATGGTTCCTTAGGCCGTATTCGACGTCCCGTAAAAATTTTAGGCGATCCGGGTCCGATGTGTCGGGCCCATGGCGGAAGGCGTGGGCTATAGCACACGAAAATTTGGAACTCGCACGGATTTCCAGTTTTATGGCCGTAAAATGACAAAAAACATAATTTGGTCATGGAGGAGCGGTGACTATGGTTGCTTAGGCCGTATTCGACGTCCCTGAAAAATTTTAGGCGATCCGGGTCCGGGGTCCCGGGCCCACGGCGGAAGGCGTGGGCTATAGCACACGAAAATTTGGGACTCGCGCGGATTTCCAGTTTTATGGCCGTAAAATGCCAAAAAACATAATTTGGTCATAGAGGAGCGGTGACTATGGTTCCTTAGGCCGTATTCGATGTCCCGTAAAAATTTTAGGCGCGAAAGGTCCGGGGTCCCGGGCCCACGGCGGAAGGCGTGGGCTATAGCACACAAAAATTTGGGACTCGCGCGGATTTCCAGTTTTATGGCCGTAAAATTCCAAAAAACATAATTTGGTCATGGAGGAGCGGTGACTATGGTTCCTTAGGCCGTATTCGACGTCCCGTAAAATTTTAGGCGATCCGGGTCCGATGTCCCGGGCCCACGGCGGAAGGCGTGGGCTATAGCACACAAAAATTTGGGACTCGCGCGAATTTCCAGTTTTATGGCCGTAAAATGCCAAAAAACATAATTTGGTCATGGAGGAGCGGTGACTATGGTTCCTTAGGCCGTATTCGACGTCCCGTAAAAATTTTAGGCGATCCGGGTCCGGGGTCCCGGGCCCACGGCGGAAGGCGTGGGCTATAGCACACAAAAATTTGGGACTCAAGCGGATTTCCAGTTTTATGGCCGTAAAATTCCAAAAAACATAATTTGGTCATGGAGGAGCGGTGACTATTGTTCCTTAGGCCGTATTCGACGTCCCTGAAAAATTTTAGGCGATCCGGGTCCGGGGTCTCGGGCCCACGGCGGAAGGCGTGGGCTATAGCACACGAAAATTTGGGACGCGCGCGGATTTCCAGTTTTATGGCCGTAAAATGACAAAAAACATAATTTGGTCATGGAGGAGCGGTGACTATGTTTCCTTAGGCCGTATTCGACGTCCCGGAAAAATTTTAGGCGATCCGGGTCCGGGGTCCCGGGCCCACGGCGGAAGGCGTGGGCTATAGCACACGAAAATTTGGGACTCAAGCGGATTTCCAGTTTTATGGCCGTAAAATGCCAAAAAACATAATTTGGTCATGGAGAAGCGGTGACTATGGTTCCTTAGGCCGTATTCGACGTCCCGTAAAAATTTTAGGCGATCCAGGTCCGGGGTCCCGGGCCCACGGCGGAAGGCGTGGGCTATAGCACACGAAAATTTGGGACTCGCGCGGATTTCCAGTTTTATGGCCGTAAAATGACAAAAAACATAATTTGGTCATGGAGAAGCGCTGACTATGGTTCCTTAGGCCGTATTCGACGTCCCGTAAAAATTTTAGGCGATCCGGGTCCGATGTGCCGGGCCCATGGCGGAAGGCGTGGGCTATAGCACACGAAAATTTGGAACTCGCACGGATTTCCAGTTTTATGGCCGTAAAATGCCAAAAAATATAATTTGGTCATGGCGGAGCGGTGACTATTGTTCATTAGGCCGTATTCGACGTCCCGGAAAAATTTTAGGCGATCCGGGTCCGGGGTCCCGGGCCCACGGCGGAAGGCGTGGGCTATAGCACACGAAAATTTGGGACTCGCGCGGATTTCCAGTTTTATGGCCGTAAAATGCCAAAAAACATAATTTGGTCATGGAGAAGCGGTGACTATGGTTCCTTAGGCCGTATTCGACGTCCCGTAAAAATTTTAGGCGATCCGGGTCCGATGTGTCGGGCCCATGGCGGAAGGCGTGGGCTATAGCACACGAAAATTTGGAACTCGCACGGATTTCCAGTTTTATGGCCGTAAAATGACAAAAAACATAATTTGGTCATGGAGGAGCGGTGACTATGGTTGCTTAGGCCGTATTCGACGTCCCTGAAAAATTTTAGGCGATCCGGATTCGGGGTCCCGGGCCCACGGCGGAAGGCGTGGGCTATAGCACACAAAAATTTGGGACTCAAGCGGATTTCCAGTTTTATGGCCGTAAAATGCCAAAAAACATAATTTGGTCATGGAGGAGCGGTGACTATGGTTCCTTAGGCCGTATTCGATGTCCCGGAAAAATTTTAGGTGATCCGGGTCCGGGGTCCCGGGCCCACGGCGGAAGGCGTGGGCTATAGCACACAAAAATTTGGGACTCGCGCGGATTTCCAGTTTTATGGCCGTAAAATTCCAAAAAACATAATTTGGTCATGGAGGAGCGGTGACTATTGTTCCTTAGGCCGTATTCGACGTCCCTGAAAAATTTTAGGCGATCCGGGTCCGGGGTCTCGGGCCCACGGCGGAAGGCGTGGGCTATAGCACACGAAAATTTGGGACGCGCGCGGATTTCCAGTTTTATGGCCGTAAAATGACAAAAAACATAATTTGGTCATGGAGGAGCGGTGACTATGTTTCCTTAGGCCGTATTCGACGTCCCGGAAAAATTTTAGGCGATCCGGGTCCGGGGTCCCGGGCCCACGGCGGAAGGCGTGGGCTATAGCACACAAAAATTTGGGACTCAAGCGGATTTCCAGTTTTATGGCCGTAAAATTCCAAAAAACATAATTTGGTCATGGAGGAGCGGTGACTATTGTTCCTTAGGCCGTATTCGACGTCCCTGAAAAATTTTAGGCGATCCGGGTCCGGGGTCTCGGGCCCACGGCGGAAGGCGTGGGCTATAGCACACGAAAATTTGGGACGCGCGCGGATTTCCAGTTTTATGGCCGTAAAATGACAAAAAACATAATTTGGTCATGGAGGAGCGGTGACTATGTTTCCTTAGGCCGTATTCGACGTCCCGGAAAAATTTTAGGCGATCCGGGTCCGGGGTCCCGGGCCCACGGCGGAAGGCGTGGGCTATAGCACACAAAAATTTGGGACTCAAGCGGATTTCCAGTTTTATGGCCGTAAAATGCCAAAAAACATAATTTGGTCATGGCGGAGCGGTGACTATTGTTCCTTAGGCCGTATTCGACGTCCCAGAAAACTTTTAGGCGATCTGGGTCCGGGGTCCCGGGCCCACGGCGGAAGGCGTGGGCTATAGCTCACGAAAATTTGGGACGCGCGCGGATTTCCAGTTTTATGGCCGTAAAATGACAAAAAACATAATTTGGTCATGGAGGAGCGGTGACTATGGTTCCTTAGGCCGTATTCGACGTCCCGGAAAAATTTTAGGCGATCCGGGTCCGGGGTCCCCGGCCCACGGCGGAAGGCGTGGGCTATAGCACACGAAAATTTGGGACTCGCTCGGATTTCCAGTTTTATGGCCGTAAAATGCCAAAAAACATAATTTGGTCATAGAGGAGCGGTGACTATGGTTCCTTAGGCCGTATTCGACGTCCCGTAAAAATTTTAGGCGCGAGAGGTCCGGGGTCCCGGGCCCACGGCGGAAGGCGTGGGCTATAGCACACGAAAATTTGGGACTCGCGCGGATTTCCAGTTTTATGGCCGTAAAATTCCAAAAAACATAATTTGGTCATGGAGAAGCGGTGACTATGGTTCCTTAGGCCGTATTCGACGTCCCGTAAAATTTTAGGCGATCCGGGTCCGATGTCCCAGGCCCACGGCGGAAGGCGTGGGCTATAGCACACAAAAATTTGGGACTCGCGCGGATTTCCAGTTTTATGGCCGTAAAATTCCAAAAAACATAATTTGGTCATGGAGGAGCGGTGACTATGGTTCCTTAGGCCGTATTCGACGTCCCGTAAAATTTTAGGCGATCCGGGTCCGATGTCCCGGGCCCACGGCGGAAGGCGTGGGCTATAGCACACAAAAATTTGGGACTCGCGCGAATTTCCAGTTTTATGGCCGTAAAATGCCAAAAAACATAATTTGGTCATGGAGGAGCGGTGACTATGGTTCCTTAGGCCGTATTCGACGTCCCGTAAAAATTTTAGGCGATCCGGGTCCGGGGTCCCGGGCCCACGGCGGAAGGCGTGGGCTATAGCACACAAAAATTTGGGACTCAAGCGGATTTCCAGTTTTATGGCCGTAAAATTCCAAAAAACATAATTTGGTCATGGAGGAGCGGTGACTATTGTTCCTTAGGCCGTATTCGACGTCCCTGAAAAATTTTAGGCGATCCGGGTCCGGGGTCTCGGGCCCACGGCGGAAGGCGTGGGCTATAGCACACGAAAATTTGGGACGCGCGCGGATTTCCAGTTTTATGGCCGTAAAATGACAAAAAACATAATTTGGTCATGGAGGAGCGGTGACTATGTTTCCTTAGGCCGTATTCGACGTCCCGGAAAAATTTTAGGCGATCCGGGTCCGGGGTCCCGGGCCCACGGCGGAAGGCGTGGGCTATAGCACACGAAAATTTGGGACTCAAGCGGATTTCCAGTTTTATGGCCGTAAAATGCCAAAAAACATAATTTGGACATGGAGAAGCGGTGACTATGGTTCCTTAGGCCGTATTCGACGTCCCGTAAAAATTTTAGGCGATCCAGGTCCGGGGTCCCGGGCCCACGGCGGAAGGCGTGGGCTATAGCACACGAAAATTTGGGACTCGCGCGGATTTCCAGTTTTATGGCCGTAAAATGACAAAAAACATAATTTGGTCATGGAGAAGCGCTGACTATGGTTCCTTAGGCCGTATTCGACGTCCCGTAAAAATTTTAGGCGATCCGGGTCCGATGTGCCGGGCCCATGGCGGAAGGCGTGGGCTATAGCACACGAAAATTTGGAACTCGCACGGATTTCCAGTTTTATGGCCGTAAAATGCCAAAAAATATAATTTGGTCATGGCGGAGCGGTGACTATTGTTCATTAGGCCGTATTCGACGTCCCGGAAAAATTTTAGGCGATCCGGGTCCGGGGTCCCGGGCCCACGGCGGAAGGCGTGGGCTATAGCACACGAAAATTTGGGACTCGCGCGGATTTCCAGTTTTATGGCCGTAAAATGCCAAAAAACATAATTTGGTCATGGAGAAGCGGTGACTATGGTTCCTTAGGCCGTATTCGACGTCCCGTAAAAATTTTAGGCGATCCGGGTCCGATGTGTCGGGCCCATGGCGGAAGGCGTGGGCTATAGCACACGAAAATTTGGAACTCGCACGGATTTCCAGTTTTATGGCCGTAAAATGACAAAAAACATAATTTGGTCATGGAGGAGCGGTGACTATGGTTGCTTAGGCCGTATTCGACGTCCCTGAAAAATTTTAGGCGATCCGGATTCGGGGTCCCGGGCCCACGGCGGAAGGCGTGGGCTATAGCACACAAAAATTTGGGACTCAAGCGGATTTCCAGTTTTATGGCCGTAAAATGCCAAAAAACATAATTTGGTCATGGAGGAGCGGTGACTATGGTTCCTTAGGCCGTATTCGATGTCCCGGAAAAATTTTAGGTGATCCGGGTCCGGGGTCCCGGGCCCACGGCGGAAGGCGTGGGCTATAGCACACAAAAATTTGGGACTCAAGCGGATTTCCAGTTTTATGGCCGTAAAATTCCAAAAAACATAATTTGGTCATGGAGGAGCGGTGACTATTGTTCCTTAGGCCGTATTCGACGTCCCTGAAAAATTTTAGGCGATCCGGGTCCGGGGTCTCGGGCCCACGGCGGAAGGCGTGGGCTATAGCACACGAAAATTTGGGACGCGCGCGGATTTCCAGTTTTATGGCCGTAAAATGACAAAAAACATAATTTGGTCATGGAGGAGCGGTGACTATGTTTCCTTAGGCCGTATTCGACGTCCCGGAAAAATTTTAGGCGATCCGGGTCCGGGGTCCCGGGCCCACGGCGGAAGGCGTGGGCTATAGCACACAAAAATTTGGGACTCAAGCGGATTTCCAGTTTTATGGCCGTAAAATGCCAAAAAACATAATTTGGTCATGGCGGAGCGGTGACTATTGTTCCTTAGGCCGTATTCGACGTCCCAGAAAACTTTTAGGCGATCTGGGTCCGGGGTCCCGGGCCCACGGCGGAAGGCGTGGGCTATAGCTCACGAAAATTTGGGACGCGCGCGGATTTCCAGTTTTATGGCCGTAAAATGACAAAAAACATAATTTGGTCATGGAGGAGCGGTGACTATGGTTCCTTAGGCCGTATTCGACGTCCCGGAAAAATTTTAGGCGATCCGGGTCCGGGGTCCCCGGCCCACGGCGGAAGGCGTGGGCTATAGCACACGAAAATTTGGGACTCGCTCGGATTTCCAGTTTTATGGCCGTAAAATGCCAAAAAACATAATTTGGTCATAGAGGAGCGGTGACTATGGTTCCTTAGGCCGTATTCGACGTCCCGTAAAAATTTTAGGCGCGAGAGGTCCGGGGTCCCGGGCCCACGGCGGAAGGCGTGGGCTATAGCACACGAAAATTTGGGACTCGCGCGGATTTCCAGTTTTATGGCCGTAAAATTCCAAAAAACATAATTTGGTCATGGAGAAGCGGTGACTATGGTTCCTTAGGCCGTATTCGACGTCCCGTAAAATTTTAGGCGATCCGGGTCCGATGTCCCAGGCCCACGGCGGAAGGCGTGGGCTATAGCACACAAAAATTTGGGACTCGCGCGGATTTCCAGTTTTATGGCCGTAAAATTCCAAAAAACATAATTTGGTCATGGAGGAGCGGTGACTATGGTTCCTTAGGCCGTATTCGACGTCCCGTAAAATTTTAGGCGATCCGGGTCCGATGTCCCGGGCCCACGGCGGAAGGCGTGGGCTATAGCACACAAAAATTTGGGACTCGCGCGAATTTCCAGTTTTATGGCCGTAAAATGCCAAAAAACATAATTTGGTCATGGAGGAGCGGTGACTATGGTTCCTTAGGCCGTATTCGACGTCCCGTAAAAATTTTAGGCGATCCGGGTCCGGGGTCCCGGGCCCACGGCGGAAGGCGTGGGCTATAGCACACAAAAATTTGGGACTCAAGCGGATTTCCAGTTTTATGGCCGTAAAATTCCAAAAAACATAATTTGGTCATGGAGGAGCGGTGACTATTGTTCCTTAGGCCGTATTCGACGTCCCTGAAAAATTTTAGGCGATCCGGGTCCGGGGTCTCGGGCCCACGGCGGAAGGCGTGGGCTATAGCACACGAAAATTTGGGACGCGCGCGGATTTCCAGTTTTATGGCCGTAAAATGACAAAAAACATAATTTGGTCATGGAGGAGCGGTGACTATGTTTCCTTAGGCCGTATTCGACGTCCCGGAAAAATTTTAGGCGATCCGGGTCCGGGGTCCCGGGCCCACGGCGGAAGGCGTGGGCTATAGCACACGAAAATTTGGGACTCAAGCGGATTTCCAGTTTTATGGCCGTAAAATGCCAAAAAACATAATTTGGACATGGAGAAGCGGTGACTATGGTTCCTTAGGCCGTATTCGACGTCCCGTAAAAATTTTAGGCGATCCAGGTCCGGGGTCCCGGGCCCACGGCGGAAGGCGTGGGCTATAGCACACGAAAATTTGGGACTCGCGCGGATTTCCAGTTTTATGGCCGTAAAATGACAAAAAACATAATTTGGTCATGGAGAAGCGCTGACTATGGTTCCTTAGGCCGTATTCGACGTCCCGTAAAAATTTTAGGCGATCCGGGTCCGATGTGCCGGGCCCATGGCGGAAGGCGTGGGCTATAGCACACGAAAATTTGGAACTCGCACGGATTTCCAGTTTTATGGCCGTAAAATGCCAAAAAATATAATTTGGTCATGGCGGAGCGGTGACTATTGTTCATTAGGCCGTATTCGACGTCCCGGAAAAATTTTAGGCGATCCGGGTCCGGGGTCCCGGGCCCACGGCGGAAGGCGTGGGCTATAGCACACGAAAATTTGGGACTCGCGCGGATTTCCAGTTTTATGGCCGTAAAATGCCAAAAAACATAATTTGGTCATGGAGAAGCGGTGACTATGGTTCCTTAGGCCGTATTCGACGTCCCGTAAAAATTTTAGGCGATCCGGGTCCGATGTGTCGGGCCCATGGCGGAAGGCGTGGGCTATAGCACACGAAAATTTGGAACTCGCACGGATTTCCAGTTTTATGGCCGTAAAATGACAAAAAACATAATTTGGTCATGGAGGAGCGGTGACTATGGTTGCTTAGGCCGTATTCGACGTCCCTGAAAAATTTTAGGCGATCCGGATTCGGGGTCCCGGGCCCACGGCGGAAGGCGTGGGCTATAGCACACAAAAATTTGGGACTCAAGCGGATTTCCAGTTTTATGGCCGTAAAATGCCAAAAAACATAATTTGGTCATGGAGGAGCGGTGACTATGGTTCCTTAGGCCGTATTCGATGTCCCGGAAAAATTTTAGGTGATCCGGGTCCGGGGTCCCGGGCCCACGGCGGAAGGCGTGGGCTATAGCACACAAAAATTTGGGACTCAAGCGGATTTCCAGTTTTATGGCCGTAAAATTCCAAAAAACATAATTTGGTCATGGAGGAGCGGTGACTATTGTTCCTTAGGCCGTATTCGACGTCCCTGAAAAATTTTAGGCGATCCGGGTCCGGGGTCTCGGGCCCACGGCGGAAGGCGTGGGCTATAGCACACGAAAATTTGGGACGCGCGCGGATTTCCAGTTTTATGGCCGTAAAATGACAAAAAACATAATTTGGTCATGGAGGAGCGGTGACTATGTTTCCTTAGGCCGTATTCGACGTCCCGGAAAAATTTTAGGCGATCCGGGTCCGGGGTCCCGGGCCCACGGCGGAAGGCGTGGGCTATAGCACACAAAAATTTGGGACTCAAGCGGATTTCCAGTTTTATGGCCGTAAAATGCCAAAAAACATAATTTGGTCATGGCGGAGCGGTGACTATTGTTCCTTAGGCCGTATTCGACGTCCCAGAAAACTTTTAGGCGATCTGGGTCCGGGGTCCCGGGCCCACGGCGGAAGGCGTGGGCTATAGCTCACGAAAATTTGGGACGCGCGCGGATTTCCAGTTTTATGGCCGTAAAATGACAAAAAACATAATTTGGTCATGGAGGAGCGGTGACTATGGTTCCTTAGGCCGTATTCGACGTCCCGGAAAAATTTTAGGCGATCCGGGTCCGGGGTCCCCGGCCCACGGCGGAAGGCGTGGGCTATAGCACACGAAAATTTGGGACTCGCTCGGATTTCCAGTTTTATGGCCGTAAAATGCCAAAAAACATAATTTGGTCATAGAGGAGCGGTGACTATGGTTCCTTAGGCCGTATTCGACGTCCCGTAAAAATTTTAGGCGCGAGAGGTCCGGGGTCCCGGGCCCACGGCGGAAGGCGTGGGCTATAGCACACGAAAATTTGGGACTCGCGCGGATTTCCAGTTTTATGGCCGTAAAATTCCAAAAAACATAATTTGGTCATGGAGAAGCGGTGACTATGGTTCCTTAGGCCGTATTCGACGTCCCGTAAAATTTTAGGCGATCCGGGTCCGATGTCCCAGGCCCACGGCGGAAGGCGTGGGCTATAGCACACAAAAATTTGGGACTCGCGCGGATTTCCAGTTTTATGGCCGTAAAATTCCAAAAAACATAATTTGGTCATGGAGGAGCGGTGACTATGGTTCCTTAGGCCGTATTCGACGTCCCGTAAAATTTTAGGCGATCCGGGTCCGATGTCCCGGGCCCACGGCGGAAGGCGTGGGCTATAGCACACAAAAATTTGGGACTCGCGCGAATTTCCAGTTTTATGGCCGTAAAATGCCAAAAAACATAATTTGGTCATGGAGGAGCGGTGACTATGGTTCCTTAGGCCGTATTCGACGTCCCGTAAAAATTTTAGGCGATCCGGGTCCGGGGTCCCGGGCCCACGGCGGAAGGCGTGGGCTATAGCACACAAAAATTTGGGACTCAAGCGGATTTCCAGTTTTATGGCCGTAAAATTCCAAAAAACATAATTTGGTCATGGAGGAGCGGTGACTATTGTTCCTTAGGCCGTATTCGACGTCCCTGAAAAATTTTAGGCGATCCGGGTCCGGGGTCTCGGGCCCACGGCGGAAGGCGTGGGCTATAGCACACGAAAATTTGGGACGCGCGCGGATTTCCAGTTTTATGGCCGTAAAATGACAAAAAACATAATTTGGTCATGGAGGAGCGGTGACTATGTTTCCTTAGGCCGTATTCGACGTCCCGGAAAAATTTTAGGCGATCCGGGTCCGGGGTCCCGGGCCCACGGCGGAAGGCGTGGGCTATAGCACACGAAAATTTGGGACTCAAGCGGATTTCCAGTTTTATGGCCGTAAAATGCCAAAAAACATAATTTGGACATGGAGAAGCGGTGACTATGGTTCCTTAGGCCGTATTCGACGTCCCGTAAAAATTTTAGGCGATCCAGGTCCGGGGTCCCGGGCCCACGGCGGAAGGCGTGGGCTATAGCACACGAAAATTTGGGACTCGCGCGGATTTCCAGTTTTATGGCCGTAAAATGACAAAAAACATAATTTGGTCATGGAGAAGCGCTGACTATGGTTCCTTAGGCCGTATTCGACGTCCCGTAAAAATTTTAGGCGATCCGGGTCCGATGTGCCGGGCCCATGGCGGAAGGCGTGGGCTATAGCACACGAAAATTTGGAACTCGCACGGATTTCCAGTTTTATGGCCGTAAAATGCCAAAAAATATAATTTGGTCATGGCGGAGCGGTGACTATTGTTCATTAGGCCGTATTCGACGTCCCGGAAAAATTTTAGGCGATCCGGGTCCGGGGTCCCGGGCCCACGGCGGAAGGCGTGGGCTATAGCACACGAAAATTTGGGACTCGCGCGGATTTCCAGTTTTATGGCCGTAAAATGCCAAAAAACATAATTTGGTCATGGAGAAGCGGTGACTATGGTTCCTTAGGCCGTATTCGACGTCCCGTAAAAATTTTAGGCGATCCGGGTCCGATGTGTCGGGCCCATGGCGGAAGGCGTGGGCTATAGCACACGAAAATTTGGAACTCGCACGGATTTCCAGTTTTATGGCCGTAAAATGACAAAAAACATAATTTGGTCATGGAGGAGCGGTGACTATGGTTGCTTAGGCCGTATTCGACGTCCCTGAAAAATTTTAGGCGATCCGGATTCGGGGTCCCGGGCCCACGGCGGAAGGCGTGGGCTATAGCACACAAAAATTTGGGACTCAAGCGGATTTCCAGTTTTATGGCCGTAAAATGCCAAAAAACATAATTTGGTCATGGAGGAGCGGTGACTATGGTTCCTTAGGCCGTATTCGATGTCCCGGAAAAATTTTAGGTGATCCGGGTCCGGGGTCCCGGGCCCACGGCGGAAGGCGTGGGCTATAGCACACAAAAATTTGGGACTCGCGCGGATTTCCAGTTTTATGGCCGTAAAATTCCAAAAAACATAATTTGGTCATGGAGGAGCGGTGACTATTGTTCCTTAGGCCGTATTCGACGTCCCTGAAAAATTTTAGGCGATCCGGGTCCGGGGTCTCGGGCCCACGGCGGAAGGCGTGGGCTATAGCACACGAAAATTTGGGACGCGCGCGGATTTCCAGTTTTATGGCCGTAAAATGACAAAAAACATAATTTGGTCATGGAGGAGCGGTGACTATGTTTCCTTAGGCCGTATTCGACGTCCCGGAAAAATTTTAGGCGATCCGGGTCCGGGGTCCCGGGCCCACGGCGGAAGGCGTGGGCTATAGCACACAAAAATTTGGGACTCAAGCGGATTTCCAGTTTTATGGCCGTAAAATTCCAAAAAACATAATTTGGTCATGGAGGAGCGGTGACTATTGTTCCTTAGGCCGTATTCGACGTCCCTGAAAAATTTTAGGCGATCCGGGTCCGGGGTCTCGGGCCCACGGCGGAAGGCGTGGGCTATAGCACACGAAAATTTGGGACGCGCGCGGATTTCCAGTTTTATGGCCGTAAAATGACAAAAAACATAATTTGGTCATGGAGGAGCGGTGACTATGTTTCCTTAGGCCGTATTCGACGTCCCGGAAAAATTTTAGGCGATCCGGGTCCGGGGTCCCGGGCCCACGGCGGAAGGCGTGGGCTATAGCACACAAAAATTTGGGACTCAAGCGGATTTCCAGTTTTATGGCCGTAAAATGCCAAAAAACATAATTTGGTCATGGCGGAGCGGTGACTATTGTTCCTTAGGCCGTATTCGACGTCCCAGAAAACTTTTAGGCGATCTGGGTCCGGGGTCCCGGGCCCACGGCGGAAGGCGTGGGCTATAGCTCACGAAAATTTGGGACGCGCGCGGATTTCCAGTTTTATGGCCGTAAAATGACAAAAAACATAATTTGGTCATGGAGGAGCGGTGACTATGGTTCCTTAGGCCGTATTCGACGTCCCGGAAAAATTTTAGGCGATCCGGGTCCGGGGTCCCCGGCCCACGGCGGAAGGCGTGGGCTATAGCACACGAAAATTTGGGACTCGCTCGGATTTCCAGTTTTATGGCCGTAAAATGCCAAAAAACATAATTTGGTCATAGAGGAGCGGTGACTATGGTTCCTTAGGCCGTATTCGACGTCCCGTAAAAATTTTAGGCGCGAGAGGTCCGGGGTCCCGGGCCCACGGCGGAAGGCGTGGGCTATAGCACACGAAAATTTGGGACTCGCGCGGATTTCCAGTTTTATGGCCGTAAAATTCCAAAAAACATAATTTGGTCATGGAGAAGCGGTGACTATGGTTCCTTAGGCCGTATTCGACGTCCCGTAAAATTTTAGGCGATCCGGGTCCGATGTCCCAGGCCCACGGCGGAAGGCGTGGGCTATAGCACACAAAAATTTGGGACTCGCGCGGATTTCCAGTTTTATGGCCGTAAAATTCCAAAAAACATAATTTGGTCATGGAGGAGCGGTGACTATGGTTCCTTAGGCCATATTCGACGTCCCGTAAAATTTTAGGCGATCCGGGTCCGATGTCCCGGGCCCACGGCGGAAGGCGTGGGCTATAGCACACAAAAATTTGGGACTCGCGCGAATTTCCAGTTTTATGGCCGTAAAATGCCAAAAAACATAATTTGGTCATGGAGGAGCGGTGACTATGGTTCCTTAGGCCGTATTCGACGTCCCGTAAAAATTTTAGGCGATCCGGGTCCGGGGTCCCGGGCCCACGGCGGAAGGCGTGGGCTATAGCACACAAAAATTTGGGACTCAAGCGGATTTCCAGTTTTATGGCCGTAAAATTCCAAAAAACATAATTTGGTCATGGAGGAGCGGTGACTATTGTTCCTTAGGCCGTATTCGACGTCCCTGAAAAATTTTAGGCGATCCGGGTCCGGGGTCTCGGGCCCACGGCGGAAGGCGTGGGCTATAGCACACGAAAATTTGGGACGCGCGCGGATTTCCAGTTTTATGGCCGTAAAATGACAAAAAACATAATTTGGTCATGGAGGAGCGGTGACTATGTTTCCTTAGGCCGTATTCGACGTCCCGGAAAAATTTTAGGCGATCCGGGTCCGGGGTCCCGGGCCCACGGCGGAAGGCGTGGGCTATAGCACACGAAAATTTGGGACGCGCGCGGATTTCCAGTTTTATGGCCGTAAAATGACAAAAAACATAATTTGGTCATGGAGGAGCGGTGACTATGGTTCCTTAGGCCGTATTCGACGTCCCTGAAAAATTTTAGGCGATCCGGGTCCGGGGTCCCCGGCCCACGGCGGAAGGCGTGGGCTATAGCACACGAAAATTTGGGACTCGCGCGGATTTCCAGTTTTATGGCCGTAAAATGCCAAAAAACATAATTTGGTCATAGAGGAGCGGTGACTATGGTTCCTTAGGCCGTATTCGACGTCCCGTAAAAATTTTAGGCGCGAGAGGTCCGGGGTCCCGGGCCCACGGCGGAAGGCGTGGGCTATAGCACACGAAAATTTGGGACTCGCGCGGATTTCCAGTTTTATGGCCGTAAAATTCCAAAAAACATAATTTGGTCATGGAGAAGCGGTGACTATGGTTCCTTAGGCCGTATTCGACGTCCCGTAAAATTTTAGGCGATCCGGGTCCGATGTCCCGGGCCCACGGCGGAAGGCGTGGGCTATAGCACACAAAAATTTGGGACGCGCGCGGATTTCCAGTTTTATGGCCGTAAAATGCCAAAAAACATAATTTGGTCATGGAGGAGCAGTGACTATGGTTCCTTAGGCCGTATTCGACGTCCCGGAAAAATTTTAGGTGATCCGGGTCCTGGGTCCCGGGCCCACGGCGGAAGGCGTGGGCTATAGCACACGAAAATTTGGGACGCGCGCGGATTTCCAGTTTTATGGCCGTAAAATGACAAAAAACATAATTTGGTCATGGAGGAGCGGTGACTATGTTTCCTTAGGCCGTATTCGACGTCCCGGAAAAATTTTAGGCGATCCGGGTCCGGGGTCCCGGGCCCACGGCGGAAGGCGTGGGCTATAGCACACAAAAATTTGGGACTCAAGCGGATTTCCAGTTTTATGGCCGTAAAATGCCAAAAAACATAATTTGGTCATGGCGGAGCGGTGACTATTGTTCCTTAGGCCGTATTCGACGTCCCAGAAAACTTTTAGGCGATCTGGGTCCGGGGTCCCGGGCCCACGGCGGAAGGCGTGGGCTATAGCTCACGAAAATTTGGGACGCGCGCGGATTTCCAGTTTTATGGCCGTAAAATGACAAAAAACATAATTTGGTCATGGAGGAGCGGTGACTATGGTTCCTTAGGCCGTATTCGACGTCCCGGAAAAATTTTAGGCGATCCGGGTCCGGGGTCCCCGGCCCACGGCGGAAGGCGTGGGCTATAGCACACGAAAATTTGGGACTCGCTCGGATTTCCAGTTTTATGGCCGTAAAATGCCAAAAAACATAATTTGGTCATAGAGGAGCGGTGACTATGGTTCCTTAGGCCGTATTCGACGTCCCGTAAAAATTTTAGGCGCGAGAGGTCCGGGGTCCCGGGCCCACGGCGGAAGGCGTGGGCTATAGCACACGAAAATTTGGGACTCGCGCGGATTTCCAGTTTTATGGCCGTAAAATTCCAAAAAACATAATTTGGTCATGGAGAAGCGGTGACTATGGTTCCTTAGGCCGTATTCGACGTCCCGTAAAATTTTAGGCGATCCGGGTCCGATGTCCCAGGCCCACGGCGGAAGGCGTGGGCTATAGCACACAAAAATTTGGGACTCGCGCGGATTTCCAGTTTTATGGCCGTAAAATGCCAAAAAACATAATTTGGTCATGGAGGAGCGGTGACTATGGTTCCATAGGCCGTATTCGACGTCCCGGAAAAATTTTAGGTGATCCGGGTCCGGGGTCCCGGGCCCACGGCGGAAGGCGTGGGCTATAGCACACAAAAATTTGGGACTCGCGCGGATTTCCAGTTTTATGGCCGTAAAATTCCAAAAAACATAATTTGGTCATGGAGGAGCGGTGACTATTGTTCCTTAGGCCGTATTCGACGTCCCTGAAAAATTTTAGGCGATCCGGGTCCGGGGTCTCGGGCCCACGGCGGAAGGCGTGGGCTATAGCACACGAAAATTTGGGACGCACGCGGATTTCCAGTTTTATGGCCGTAAAATGACAAAAAACATAATTTGGTCATGGAGGAGCGGTGACTATGTTTCCTTAGGCCGTATTCGACGTCCCGGAAAAATTTTAGGCGATCCGGGTCCGGGGTCCCGGGACCACGGCGGAAGGCGTGGGCTATAGCACACAAAAATTTGGGACTCAAGCGGATTTCCAGTTTTATGGCCGTAAAATGCCAAAAAACATAATTTGGTCATGGCGGAGCGGTGACTATGGTTCCTTAGGCCGTATTCGACGTCCCAGAAAAATTTTAGGCGATCCGGGTCCGGGGTCCCGGGCCCACGGCGGAAGGCGTGGGCTATAGCTCACGAAAATTTGGGACGCGCGCGGATTTCCAGTTTTATGGCCGTAAAATGACAAAAAACATAATTTGGTCATGGAGGAGCGGTGACTATGGTTCCTTAGGCCGTATTCGACGTCCCTGAAAAATTTTAGGCGATCCGGGTCCGGGGTCCCCGGCCCACGGCGGAAGGCGTGGGCTATAGCACACGAAAATTTGGGACTCGCGCGGATTTCCAGTTTTATGGCCGTAAAATGCCAAAAAACATAATTTGGTCATAGAGGAGCGGTGACTATGGTTCCTTAGGCCGTATTCGACGTCCCGTAAAAATTTTAGGCGCGAGAGGTCCGGGGTCCCGGGCCCACGGCGGAAGGCGTGGGCTATAGCACACGAAAATTTGGGACTCGCGCGGATTTCCAGTTTTATGGCCGTAAAATTCCAAAAAACATAATTTGGTCATGGAGAAGCGGTGACTATGGTTCCTTAGGCCGTATTCGACGTCCCGTAAAATTTTAGGCGATCCGGGTCCGATGTCCCGGGCCCACGGCGGAAGGCGTGGGCTATAGCACACAAAAATTTGGGACGCGCGCGGATTTCCAGTTTTATGGCCGTAAAATGCCAAAAAACATAATTTGGTCATGGAGGAGCAGTGACTATGGTTCCTTAGGCCGTATTCGACGTCCCGGAAAAATTTTAGGTGATCCGGGTCCTGGGTCCCGGGCCCACGGCGGAAGGCGTGGGCTATAGCACACAAAAATTTGGGACTCGCGCGGATTTCCAGTTTTATGGCCGTAAAATGCCAAAAAACATAATTTGGTCATGGAGGAGCGGTGACTATGGTTCCTTAGGCCGTATTCGACGTCCCGTAAAAATTTTAGGCGATCCAGGTCCGGGGTCCCGGGCCCACGGCGGAAGGCGTGGGCTATAGCACACAAAAATTTGGGACTCAAGCGGATTTCCAGTTTTATGGCCGTAAAATGCCAAAAAACATAATTTGGTCATGGCGGAGCGGTGACTATGGTTCCTTAGGCCGTATTCGACGTCCCGTAAAAATTTTAGGCGCGAGAGGTCCGGGGTCCCGGGCCCACGGCGGAAGGCGTGGGCTATAGCACACGAAAATTTGGGACTCGCGCGGATTTCCAGTTTTATGGCCGTAAAATTCCAAAAAACATAATTTGGTCATGGAGAAGCGGTGACTATGGTTCCTTAGGCCGTATTCGACGTCCCGTAAAATTTTAGGCGATCCGGGTCCGATGTCCCGGGCCCACGGCGGAAGGCGTGGGCTATAGCACACAAAAATTTGGGACGCGCGCGGATTTCCAGTTTTATGGCCGTAAAATGCCAAAAAACATAATTTGGTCATGGAGGAGCAGTGACTATGGTTCCTTAGGCCGTATTCGACGTCCCGGAAAAATTTTAGGTGATCCGGGTCCTGGGTCCCGGGCCCACGGCGGAAGGCGTGGGCTATAGCACACAAAAATTTGGGACTCGCGCGGATTTCCAGTTTTATGGCCGTAAAATGCCAAAAAACATAATTTGGTCATGGAGGAGCGGTGACTATGGTTCCTTAGGCCGTATTCGACGTCCCGTAAAAATTTTAGGCGATCCAGGTCCGGGGTCCCGGGCCCACGGCGGAAGGCGTGGGCTATAGCACACAAAAATTTGGGACTCAAGCGGATTTCCAGTTTTATGGCCGTAAAATGCCAAAAAACATAATTTGGTCATGGCGGAGCGGTGACTATGGTTCCTTAGGCCGTATTCGATGTCCCAGAAAAATTTTAGGCGATCCGGGTCCGGGGTCCCGGGCCCACGGCGGAAGGCGTGGGCTATAGCTCACGAAAATTTGGGACGCGCGCGGATTTCCAGTTTTATGGCCGTAAAATGCCAAAAAACATAATTTGGTCATGGAGGAGCGGTGACTATGGTTCCTTAGGCCGTATTCGACGTCCCGTAAAAATTTTAGGCGCGAGAGGTCCGGGGTCCCGGGCCCACGGCGGAAGGCGTGGGCTATAGCACACGAAAATTTGGGACTCGCGCGGATTTCCAGTTTTATGGCCGTAAAATTCCAAAAAACATAATTTGGTCATGGAGAAGCGGTGACTATGGTTCCTTAGGCCGTATTCGACGTCCCGTAAAATTTTAGGCGATCCGGGTCCGATGTCCCGGGCCCACGGCGGAAGGCGTGGGCTATAGCACACAAAAATTTGGGACTCGCGCGAATTTCCAGTTTTATGGCCGTAAAATGCCAAAAAACATAATTTGGTCATGGAGGAGCGGTGACTATGGTTCCTTAGGCCGTATTCGACGTCCCGTAAAAATTTTAGGCGATCCAGGTCCGGGGTCCCGGGCCCACGGCGGAAGGCGTGGGCTATAGCACACAAAAATTTGGGACTCGCGCGGATTTCCAGTTTTATGGCCGTAAAATGCCAAAAAACATAATTTGGTCATGGAGGAGCGGTGACTATGTTTCCTTAGGCCGTATTCGACGTCCCGGAAAAATTTTAGGCGATCCGGGTCCGGGGTCCCGGGCCCACGGCGGAAGGCGTGGGCTATAGCACACGAAAATTTGGGACTCGCGCGGATTTCCAGTTTTATGGCCGTAAAATGCCAAAAAACATAATTTGGTCATGGAGAAGCGGTGACTATGGTTCCTTAGGCCGTATTCGACGTCCCGTAAAAATTTTAGGCGATCCAGGTCCGGGGTCCCGGGCCCACGGCGGAAGGCGTGGGCTATAGCACACGAAAATTTGGGACTCGCGCGGATTTCCAGTTTTATGGCCATAAAATGACAAAAAACATAATTTGGTCATGGAGAAGTGCTGACTATGGTTCCTTAGGCCGTATTCGACGTCCCGTAAAAATTTTAGGTGATCCGGGTCCGATGTGCCGGGCCCATGGCGGAAGGCGTGGGCTATAGCACACGAAAATTTGGAACTCGCACGAATTTCCAGTTTTATGGCCGTAAAATGCCAAAAAACATAATTTGGTCATGGCGGAGCGGTGACTATTGTTCATTAGGCCGTATTCGACGTCCCGGAAAAATTTTAGGCGATCCGGGTCCGGGGTCCCGGGCCCACGGCGGAAGGCGTGGGCTATAGCACACAAAAATTTGGGACTCGCGCGGATTTCCAGTTTTATGGCCGTAAAATGCCGAAAAACATAATTTGGTCATGGAGAAGCGGTGACTATGGTTCCTTAGGCCGTATTCGACGTCCCGTAAAAATTTTAGGCGATCCAGGTCCGGGGTCCCGGGCCCACGGCGGAAGGCGTGGGCTATAGCACACGAAAATTTGGGACTCGCGCGGATTTCCAGTTTTATGGCCATAAAATGACAAAAAACATAATTTGGTCATGGAGAAGTGCTGACTATGGTTCCTTAGGCCGTATTCGACGTCCCGTAAAAATTTTAGGTGATCCGGGTCCGATGTGCCGGGCCCATGGCGGAAGGCGTGGGCTATAGCACACGAAAATTTGGAACTCGCACGGATTTCCAGTTTTATGGCCGTAAAATGCCAAAAAACATAATTTGGTCATGGCGGAGCGGTGACTATTTTTCATTAGGCCGTATTCGACGTCCCGGAAAAATTTTAGGCGATCCGGGTCCGGGGTCCCGGGCCCACGGCGGAAGGCGTGGGCTATAGCACACGAAAATTTGGGACGCGCGCGGATTTCCAGTTTTATGGCCGTAAAATGACAAAAAACATAATTTGGTCATGGAGGAGCGGTGACTATGGTTCCTTAGGCCGTATTCGACGTCCCGGAAAAATTTTAGGCGATCCGGGTCTGGGGTCCCCGGCCCACGGCGGAAGGCGTGGGCTATAGCACACGAAAATTTGGGACTCGCGCGGATTTCCAGTTTTATGGCCGTAAAATGCCAAAAAACATAATTTGGTCATAGAGGAGCGGTGACTATGGTTCCTTAGGCCGTATTCGACGTCCCGTAAAAATTTTAGGCGCGAGAGGTCCGGGGTCCCGGGCCCACGGCGGAAGGCGTGGGCTATAGCACACGAAAATTTGGGACTCGCGCGGATTTCCAGTTTTATGGCCGTAAAATTCCAAAAAACATAATTTGGTCATGGAGAAGCGGTGACTATGGTTCCTTAGGCCGTATTCGACGTCCCGTAAAATTTTAGGCGATCCGGGTCCGATGTCCCGGGCCCACGGCGGAAGGCGTGGGCTATAGCACACAAAAATTTGGGACTCGCGCGAATTTCCAGTTTTATGGCCGTAAAATGCCAAAAAACATAATTTGGTCATGGAGGAGCGGTGACTATGGTTCCTTAGGCCGTATTCGACGTCCCGTAAAAATTTTAGGCGATCCAGGTCCGGGGTCCCGGGCCCACGGCGGAAGGCGTGGGCTATAGCACACAAAAATTTGGGACTCGCGCGGATTTCCAGTTTTATGGCCGTAAAATGCCAAAAAACATAATTTGGTCATGGAGGAGCGGTGACTATGTTTCCTTAGGCCGTATTCGACGTCCCGGAAAAATTTTAGGCGATCCGGGTCCGGGGTCCCGGGCCCACGGCGGAAGGCGTGGGCTATAGCACACAAAAATTTGGGACTCGCGCGGATTTCCAGTTTTATGGCCGTAAAATTCCAAAAAACATAATTTGGTCATGGAGGAGCCTTGACTATTGTTCCTTAGGCCGTATTCGACGTCCCTGAAAAATTTTAGGCGATCCGGGTCCGGGGTCCCGGGCCCACGGCGGAAGGCGTGGGCTATAGCACACGAAAATTTGGGACTCGCGCGGATTTCCAGTTTTATGGCCGTAAAATGCCAAAAAACATAATTTGGTCATGGAGAAGCGGTGACTATGGTTCCTTAGGCCGTATTCGACGTCCCGGAAAAATTTTAGGCGATCCGGGTCTGGGGTCCCCGGCCCACGGCGGAAGGCGTGGGCTATAGCACACGAAAATTTGGGACTCGCGCGGATTTCCAGTTTTATGGCCGTAAAATGCCAAAAAACATAATTTGGTCATAGAGGAGCGGTGACTATGGTTCCTTAGGCCGTATTCGACGTCCCGTAAAAATTTTAGGCGCGAGAGGTCCGGGGTCCCGGGCCCACGGCGGAAGGCGTGGGCTATAGCACACGAAAATTTGGAACTCGCACGGATTTCCAGTTTTATGGCCGTAAAATGCCAAAAAACATAATTTGGTCATGGCGGAGCGGTGACTATTTTTCATTAGGCCGTATTCGACGTCCCGGAAAAATTTTAGGCGATCCGGGTCCGATGTGCCGGGCCCATGGCGGAAGGCGTGGGCTATAGCACACGAAAATTTGGAACTCGCACGGATTTCCAGTTTTATGGCCGTAAAATGCCAAAAAACATAATTTGGTCATGGCGGAGCGGTGACTATTTTTCATTAGGCCGTATTCGACGTCCCGGAAAAATTTTAGGCGATCCGGGTCCGGGGTCCCGGGCCCACGGCGGAAGGCGTGGGCTATAGCACACGAAAATTTGGGACGCGCGCGGATTTCCAGTTTTATGGCCGTAAAATGCCAAAAAACATAATTTGGTCATAGAGGAGCGGTGACTATGGTTCCTTAGGCCGTATTCGACGTCCCGTAAAAATTTTAGGCGCGAGAGGTCCGGGGTCCCGGGCCCACGGCGGAAGGCGTGGGCTATAGCACACGAAAATTTGGGACTCGCGCGGATTTCCAGTTTTATGGCCGTAAAATTCCAAAAAACATAATTTGGTCATGGAGAAGCGGTGACTATGGTTCCTTAGGCCGTATTCGACGTCCCGTAAAATTTTAGGCGATCCGGGTCCGATGTCCCGGGCCCACGGCGGAAGGCGTGGGCTATAGCACACAAAAATTTGGGACTCGCGCGAATTTCCAGTTTTATGGCCGTAAAATGCCAAAAAACATAATTTGGTCATGGAGGAGCGGTGACTATGGTTCCTTAGGCCGTATTCGACGTCCCGTAAAAATTTTAGGCGATCCAGGTCCGGGGTCCCGGGCCCACGGCGGAAGGCGTGGGCTATAGCACACAAAAATTTGGGACTCGCGCGGATTTCCAGTTTTATGGCCGTAAAATGCCAAAAAACATAATTTGGTCATGGAGGAGCGGTGACTATGTTTCCTTAGGCCGTATTCGACGTCCCGGAAAAATTTTAGGCGATCCGGGTCCGGGGTCCCGGGCCCACGGCGGAAGGCGTGGGCTATAGCACACAAAAATTTGGGACTCGCGCGGATTTCCAGTTTTATGGCCGTAAAATTCCAAAAAACATAATTTGGTCATGGAGGAGCCTTGACTATTGTTCCTTAGGCCGTATTCGACGTCCCTGAAAAATTTTAGGCGATCCGGGTCCGGGGTCCCGGGCCCACGGCGGAAGGCGTGGGCTATAGCACACGAAAATTTGGGACTCGCGCGGATTTCCAGTTTTATGGCCGTAAAATGCCAAAAAACATAATTTGGTCATGGAGAAGCGGTGACTATGGTTCCTTAGGCCGTATTCGACGTCCCGTAAAAATTTTAGGCGATCCAGGTCCGGGGTCCCGGGCCCACGGCGGAAGGCGTGGGCTATAGCACACGAAAATTTGGGACTCGCGCGGATTTCCAGTTTTATGGCCATAAAATGACAAAAAACATAATTTGGTCATGGAGAAGTGCTGACTATGGTTCCTTAGGCCGTATTCGATGTCCCGTAAAAATTTTAGGTGATCCGGGTCCGATGTGCCGGGCCCATGGCGGAAGGCGTGGGCTATAGCACACGAAAATTTGGAACTCGCACGGATTTCCAGTTTTATGGCCGTAAAATGCCAAAAAACATAATTTGGTCATGGCGGAGCGGTGACTATTTTTCATTAGGCCGTATTCGACGTCCCGGAAAAATTTTAGGCGATCCGGGTCCGGGGTCCCGGGCCCACGGCGGAAGGCGTGGGCTATAGCACACGAAAATTTGGGACGCGCGCGGATTTCCAGTTTTATGGCCGTAAAATGACAAAAAACATAATTTGGTCATGGAGGAGCGGTGACTATGGTTCCTTAGGCCGTATTCGACGTCCCGTAAAAATTTTAGGCGATCCGGGTCTGGGGTCCCCGGCCCACGGCGGAAGGCGTGGGCTATAGCACACGAAAATTTGGGACTCGCGCGGATTTCCAGTTTTATGGCCGTAAAATGCCAAAAAACATAATTTGGTCATAGAGGAGCGGTGACTATGGTTCCTTAGGCCGTATTCGACGTCCCGTAAAAATTTTAGGCGCGAGAGGTCCGGGGTCCCGGGCCCACGGCGGAAGGCGTGGGCTATAGCACACGAAAATTTGGGACTCGCGCGGATTTCCAGTTTTATGGCCGTAAAATTCCAAAAAACATAATTTGGTCATGGAGAAGCGGTGACTATGGTTCCTTAGGCCGTATTCGACGTCCCGTAAAATTTTAGGCGATCCGGGTCCGATGTCCCGGGCCCACGGCGGAAGGCGTGGGCTATAGCACACAAAAATTTGGGACTCGCGCGAATTTCCAGTTTTATGGCCGTAAAATGCCAAAAAACATAATTTGGTCATGGAGGAGCGGTGACTATGGTTCCTTAGGCCGTATTCGACGTCCCGTAAAAATTTTAGGCGATCCAGGTCCGGGGTCCCGGGCCCACGGCGGAAGGCGTGGGCTATAGCACACAAAAATTTGGGACTCGCGCGGATTTCCAGTTTTATGGCCGTAAAATGCCAAAAAACATAATTTGGTCATGGAGGAGCGGTGACTATGTTTCCTTAGGCCGTATTCGACGTCCCGGAAAAATTTTAGGCGATCCGGGTCCGGGGTCCCGGGCCCACGGCGGAAGGCGTGGGCTATAGCACACAAAAATTTGGGACTCGCGCGGATTTCCAGTTTTATGGCCGTAAAATTCCAAAAAACATAATTTGGTCATGGAGGAGCCTTGACTATTGTTCCTTAGGCCGTATTCGACGTCCCTGAAAAATTTTAGGCGATCCGGGTCCGGGGTCCCGGGCCCACGGCGGAAGGCGTGGGCTATAGCACACGAAAATTTGGGACTCGCGCGGATTTCCAGTTTTATGGCCGTAAAATGCCAAAAAACATAATTTGGTCATGGAGAAGCGGTGACTATGGTTCCTTAGGCCGTATTCGACGTCCCGTAAAAATTTTAGGCGATCCAGGTCCGGGGTCCCGGGCCCACGGCGGAAGGCGTGGGCTATAGCACACGAAAATTTGGGACTCGCGCGGATTTCCAGTTTTATGGCCATAAAATGACAAAAAACATAATTTGGTCATGGAGAAGTGCTGACTATGGTTCCTTAGGCCGTATTCGATGTCCCGTAAAAATTTTAGGTGATCCGGGTCCGATGTGCCGGGCCCATGGCGGAAGGCGTGGGCTATAGCACACGAAAATTTGGAACTCGCACGGATTTCCAGTTTTATGGCCGTAAAATGCCAAAAAACATAATTTGGTCATGGCGGAGCGGTGACTATTTTTCATTAGGCCGTATTCGACGTCCCGGAAAAATTTTAGGCGATCCGGGTCCGATGTGCCGGGCCCATGGCGGAAGGCGTGGGCTATAGCACACGAAAATTTGGAACTCGCACGGATTTCCAGTTTTATGGCCGTAAAATGCCAAAAAACATAATTTGGTCATGGCGGAGCGGTGACTATTTTTCATTAGGCCGTATTCGACGTCCCGGAAAAATTTTAGGCGATCCGGGTCCGGGGTCCCGGGCCCACGGCGGAAGGCGTGGGCTATAGCACACGAAAATTTGGGACGCGCGCGGATTTCCAGTTTTATGGCCGTAAAATGCCAAAAAACATAATTTGGTCATAGAGGAGCGGTGACTATGGTTCCTTAGGCCGTATTCGACGTCCCGTAAAAATTTTAGGCGCGAGAGGTCCGGGGTCCCGGGCCCACGGCGGAAGGCGTGGGCTATAGCACACGAAAATTTGGGACTCGCGCGGATTTCCAGTTTTATGGCCGTAAAATTCCAAAAAACATAATTTGGTCATGGAGAAGCGGTGACTATGGTTCCTTAGGCCGTATTCGACGTCCCGTAAAATTTTAGGCGATCCGGGTCCGATGTCCCGGGCCCACGGCGGAAGGCGTGGGCTATAGCACACAAAAATTTGGGACTCGCGCGAATTTCCAGTTTTATGGCCGTAAAATGCCAAAAAACATAATTTGGTCATGGAGGAGCGGTGACTATTTTTCATTAGGCCGTATTCGACGTCCCGGAAAAATTTTAGGCGATCCGGGTCCGGGGTCCCGGGCCCACGGCGGAAGGCGTGGGCTATAGCACACGAAAATTTGGGACGCGCGCGGATTTCCAGTTTTATGGCCGTAAAATGCCAAAAAACATAATTTGGTCATAGAGGAGCGGTGACTATGGTTCCTTAGGCCGTATTCGACGTCCCGTAAAAATTTTAGGCGCGAGAGGTCCGGGGTCCCGGGCCCACGGCGGAAGGCGTGGGCTATAGCACACGAAAATTTGGGACTCGCGCGGATTTCCAGTTTTATGGCCATAAAATGACAAAAAACATAATTTGGTCATGGAGAAGTGCTGACTATGGTTCCTTAGGCCGTATTCGATGTCCCGTAAAAATTTTAGGTGATCCGGGTCCGATGTGCCGGGCCCATGGCGGAAGGCGTGGGCTATAGCACACGAAAATTTGGAACTCGCACGGATTTCCAGTTTTATGGCCGTAAAATGCCAAAAAACATAATTTGGTCATGGCGGAGCGGTGACTATTTTTCATTAGGCCGTATTCGACGTCCCGGAAAAATTTTAGGCGATCCGGGTCCGGGGTCCCGGGCCCACGGCGGAAGGCGTGGGCTATAGCACACGAAAATTTGGGACGCGCGCGGATTTCCAGTTTTATGGCCGTAAAATGACAAAAAACATAATTTGGTCATGGAGGAGCGGTGACTATGGTTCCTTAGGCCGTATTCGACGTCCCGTAAAAATTTTAGGCGATCCGGGTCTGGGGTCCCCGGCCCACGGCGGAAGGCGTGGGCTATAGCACACGAAAATTTGGGACTCGCGCGGATTTCCAGTTTTATGGCCGTAAAATGCCAAAAAACATAATTTGGTCATAGAGGAGCGGTGACTATGGTTCCTTAGGCCGTATTCGACGTCCCGTAAAAATTTTAGGCGCGAGAGGTCCGGGGTCCCGGGCCCACGGCGGAAGGCGTGGGCTATAGCACACGAAAATTTGGGACTCGCGCGGATTTCCAGTTTTATGGCCGTAAAATTCCAAAAAACATAATTTGGTCATGGAGAAGCGGTGACTATGGTTCCTTAGGCCGTATTCGACGTCCCGTAAAATTTTAGGCGATCCGGGTCCGATGTCCCGGGCCCACGGCGGAAGGCGTGGGCTATAGCACACAAAAATTTGGGACTCGCGCGAATTTCCAGTTTTATGGCCGTAAAATGCCAAAAAACATAATTTGGTCATGGAGGAGCGGTGACTATGGTTCCTTAGGCCGTATTCGACGTCCCGTAAAAATTTTAGGCGATCCAGGTCCGGGGTCCCGGGCCCACGGCGGAAGGCGTGGGCTATAGCACACAAAAATTTGGGACTCGCGCGGATTTCCAGTTTTATGGCCGTAAAATGCCAAAAAACATAATTTGGTCATGGAGGAGCGGTGACTATGTTTCCTTAGGCCGTATTCGACGTCCCGGAAAAATTTTAGGCGATCCGGGTCCGGGGTCCCGGGCCCACGGCGGAAGGCGTGGGCTATAGCACACAAAAATTTGGGACTCGCGCGGATTTCCAGTTTTATGGCCGTAAAATTCCAAAAAACATAATTTGGTCATGGAGGAGCCTTGACTATTGTTCCTTAGGCCGTATTCGACGTCCCTGAAAAATTTTAGGCGATCCGGGTCCGGGGTCCCGGGCCCACGGCGGAAGGCGTGGGCTATAGCACACGAAAATTTGGGACTCGCGCGGATTTCCAGTTTTATGGCCGTAAAATGCCAAAAAACATAATTTGGTCATGGAGAAGCGGTGACTATGGTTCCTTAGGCCGTATTCGACGTCCCGTAAAAATTTTAGGCGATCCAGGTCCGGGGTCCCGGGCCCACGGCGGAAGGCGTGGGCTATAGCACACGAAAATTTGGGACTCGCGCGGATTTCCAGTTTTATGGCCATAAAATGACAAAAAACATAATTTGGTCATGGAGAAGTGCTGACTATGGTTCCTTAGGCCGTATTCGATGTCCCGTAAAAATTTTAGGTGATCCGGGTCCGATGTGCCGGGCCCATGGCGGAAGGCGTGGGCTATAGCACACGAAAATTTGGAACTCGCACGGATTTCCAGTTTTATGGCCGTAAAATGCCAAAAAACATAATTTGGTCATGGCGGAGCGGTGACTATTTTTCATTAGGCCGTATTCGACGTCCCGGAAAAATTTTAGGCGATCCGGGTCCGATGTGCCGGGCCCATGGCGGAAGGCGTGGGCTATAGCACACGAAAATTTGGAACTCGCACGGATTTCCAGTTTTATGGCCGTAAAATGCCAAAAAACATAATTTGGTCATGGCGGAGCGGTGACTATTTTTCATTAGGCCGTATTCGACGTCCCGGAAAAATTTTAGGCGATCCGGGTCCGGGGTCCCGGGCCCACGGCGGAAGGCGTGGGCTATAGCACACGAAAATTTGGGACGCGCGCGGATTTCCAGTTTTATGGCCGTAAAATGCCAAAAAACATAATTTGGTCATAGAGGAGCGGTGACTATGGTTCCTTAGGCCGTATTCGACGTCCCGTAAAAATTTTAGGCGCGAGAGGTCCGGGGTCCCGGGCCCACGGCGGAAGGCGTGGGCTATAGCACACGAAAATTTGGGACTCGCGCGGATTTCCAGTTTTATGGCCGTAAAATTCCAAAAAACATAATTTGGTCATGGAGAAGCGGTGACTATGGTTCCTTAGGCCGTATTCGACGTCCCGTAAAATTTTAGGCGATCCGGGTCCGATGTCCCGGGCCCACGGCGGAAGGCGTGGGCTATAGCACACAAAAATTTGGGACTCGCGCGAATTTCCAGTTTTATGGCCGTAAAATGCCAAAAAACATAATTTGGTCATGGAGGAGCGGTGACTATGGTTCCTTAGGCCGTATTCGACGTCCCGTAAAAATTTTAGGCGATCCAGGTCCGGGGTCCCGGGCCCACGGCGGAAGGCGTGGGCTATAGCACACAAAAATTTGGGACTCGCGCGGATTTCCAGTTTTATGGCCGTAAAATGCCAAAAAACATAATTTGGTCATGGAGGAGCGGTGACTATGTTTCCTTAGGCCGTATTCGACGTCCCGGAAAAATTTTAGGCGATCCGGGTCCGGGGTCCCGGGCCCACGGCGGAAGGCGTGGGCTATAGCACACAAAAATTTGGGACTCGCGCGGATTTCCAGTTTTATGGCCGTAAAATTCCAAAAAACATAATTTGGTCATGGAGGAGCCTTGACTATTGTTCCTTAGGCCGTATTCGACGTCCCTGAAAAATTTTAGGCGATCCGGGTCCGGGGTCCCGGGCCCACGGCGGAAGGCGTGGGCTATAGCACACGAAAATTTGGGACTCGCGCGGATTTCCAGTTTTATGGCCGTAAAATGCCAAAAAACATAATTTGGTCATGGAGAAGCGGTGACTATGGTTCCTTAGGCCGTATTCGACGTCCCGTAAAAATTTTAGGCGATCCAGGTCCGGGGTCCCGGGCCCACGGCGGAAGGCGTGGGCTATAGCACACGAAAATTTGGGACTCGCGCGGATTTCCAGTTTTATGGCCATAAAATGACAAAAAACATAATTTGGTCATGGAGAAGTGCTGACTATGGTTCCTTAGGCCGTATTCGATGTCCCGTAAAAATTTTAGGTGATCCGGGTCCGATGTGCCGGGCCCATGGCGGAAGGCGTGGGCTATAGCACACGAAAATTTGGAACTCGCACGGATTTCCAGTTTTATGGCCGTAAAATGCCAAAAAACATAATTTGGTCATGGCGGAGCGGTGACTATTTTTCATTAGGCCGTATTCGACGTCCCGGAAAAATTTTAGGCGATCCGGGTCCGGGGTCCCGGGCCCACGGCGGAAGGCGTGGGCTATAGCACACGAAAATTTGGGACGCGCGCGGATTTCCAGTTTTATGGCCGTAAAATGACAAAAAACATAATTTGGTCATGGAGGAGCGGTGACTATGGTTCCTTAGGCCGTATTCGACGTCCCGTAAAAATTTTAGGCGATCCGGGTCTGGGGTCCCCGGCCCACGGCGGAAGGCGTGGGCTATAGCACACGAAAATTTGGGACTCGCGCGGATTTCCAGTTTTATGGCCGTAAAATGCCAAAAAACATAATTTGGTCATAGAGGAGCGGTGACTATGGTTCCTTAGGCCGTATTCGACGTCCCGTAAAAATTTTAGGCGCGAGAGGTCCGGGGTCCCGGGCCCACGGCGGAAGGCGTGGGCTATAGCACACGAAAATTTGGGACTCGCGCGGATTTCCAGTTTTATGGCCGTAAAATTCCAAAAAACATAATTTGGTCATGGAGAAGCGGTGACTATGGTTCCTTAGGCCGTATTCGACGTCCCGTAAAATTTTAGGCGATCCGGGTCCGATGTCCCGGGCCCACGGCGGAAGGCGTGGGCTATAGCACACAAAAATTTGGGACTCGCGCGAATTTCCAGTTTTATGGCCGTAAAATGCCAAAAAACATAATTTGGTCATGGAGGAGCGGTGACTATGGTTCCTTAGGCCGTATTCGACGTCCCGTAAAAATTTTAGGCGATCCAGGTCCGGGGTCCCGGGCCCACGGCGGAAGGCGTGGGCTATAGCACACAAAAATTTGGGACTCGCGCGGATTTCCAGTTTTATGGCCGTAAAATGCCAAAAAACATAATTTGGTCATGGAGGAGCGGTGACTATGTTTCCTTAGGCCGTATTCGACGTCCCGGAAAAATTTTAGGCGATCCGGGTCCGGGGTCCCGGGCCCACGGCGGAAGGCGTGGGCTATAGCACACAAAAATTTGGGACTCGCGCGGATTTCCAGTTTTATGGCCGTAAAATTCCAAAAAACATAATTTGGTCATGGAGGAGCCTTGACTATTGTTCCTTAGGCCGTATTCGACGTCCCTGAAAAATTTTAGGCGATCCGGGTCCGGGGTCCCGGGCCCACGGCGGAAGGCGTGGGCTATAGCACACGAAAATTTGGGACTCGCGCGGATTTCCAGTTTTATGGCCGTAAAATGCCAAAAAACATAATTTGGTCATGGAGAAGCGGTGACTATGGTTCCTTAGGCCGTATTCGACGTCCCGTAAAAATTTTAGGCGATCCAGGTCCGGGGTCCCGGGCCCACGGCGGAAGGCGTGGGCTATAGCACACGAAAATTTGGGACTCGCGCGGATTTCCAGTTTTATGGCCATAAAATGACAAAAAACATAATTTGGTCATGGAGAAGTGCTGACTATGGTTCCTTAGGCCGTATTCGATGTCCCGTAAAAATTTTAGGTGATCCGGGTCCGATGTGCCGGGCCCATGGCGGAAGGCGTGGGCTATAGCACACGAAAATTTGGAACTCGCACGGATTTCCAGTTTTATGGCCGTAAAATGCCAAAAAACATAATTTGGTCATGGCGGAGCGGTGACTATTTTTCATTAGGCCGTATTCGACGTCCCGGAAAAATTTTAGGCGATCCGGGTCCGATGTGCCGGGCCCATGGCGGAAGGCGTGGGCTATAGCACACGAAAATTTGGAACTCGCACGGATTTCCAGTTTTATGGCCGTAAAATGCCAAAAAACATAATTTGGTCATGGCGGAGCGGTGACTATTTTTCATTAGGCCGTATTCGACGTCCCGGAAAAATTTTAGGCGATCCGGGTCCGGGGTCCCGGGCCCACGGCGGAAGGCGTGGGCTATAGCACACGAAAATTTGGGACGCGCGCGGATTTCCAGTTTTATGGCCGTAAAATGCCAAAAAACATAATTTGGTCATAGAGGAGCGGTGACTATGGTTCCTTAGGCCGTATTCGACGTCCCGTAAAAATTTTAGGCGCGAGAGGTCCGGGGTCCCGGGCCCACGGCGGAAGGCGTGGGCTATAGCACACGAAAATTTGGGACTCGCGCGGATTTCCAGTTTTATGGCCGTAAAATTCCAAAAAACATAATTTGGTCATGGAGAAGCGGTGACTATGGTTCCTTAGGCCGTATTCGACGTCCCGTAAAATTTTAGGCGATCCGGGTCCGATGTCCCGGGCCCACGGCGGAAGGCGTGGGCTATAGCACACAAAAATTTGGGACTCGCGCGAATTTCCAGTTTTATGGCCGTAAAATGCCAAAAAACATAATTTGGTCATGGAGGAGCGGTGACTATTTTTCATTAGGCCGTATTCGACGTCCCGGAAAAATTTTAGGCGATCCGGGTCCGGGGTCCCGGGCCCACGGCGGAAGGCGTGGGCTATAGCACACGAAAATTTGGGACGCGCGCGGATTTCCAGTTTTATGGCCGTAAAATGCCAAAAAACATAATTTGGTCATAGAGGAGCGGTGACTATGGTTCCTTAGGCCGTATTCGACGTCCCGTAAAAATTTTAGGCGCGAGAGGTCCGGGGTCCCGGGCCCACGGCGGAAGGCGTGGGCTATAGCACACGAAAATTTGGGACTCGCGCGGATTTCCAGTTTTATGGCCATAAAATGACAAAAAACATAATTTGGTCATGGAGAAGTGCTGACTATGGTTCCTTAGGCCGTATTCGATGTCCCGTAAAAATTTTAGGTGATCCGGGTCCGATGTGCCGGGCCCATGGCGGAAGGCGTGGGCTATAGCACACGAAAATTTGGAACTCGCACGGATTTCCAGTTTTATGGCCGTAAAATGCCAAAAAACATAATTTGGTCATGGCGGAGCGGTGACTATTTTTCATTAGGCCGTATTCGACGTCCCGGAAAAATTTTAGGCGATCCGGGTCCGGGGTCCCGGGCCCACGGCGGAAGGCGTGGGCTATAGCACACGAAAATTTGGGACGCGCGCGGATTTCCAGTTTTATGGCCGTAAAATGACAAAAAACATAATTTGGTCATGGAGGAGCGGTGACTATGGTTCCTTAGGCCGTATTCGACGTCCCGTAAAAATTTTAGGCGATCCGGGTCTGGGGTCCCCGGCCCACGGCGGAAGGCGTGGGCTATAGCACACGAAAATTTGGGACTCGCGCGGATTTCCAGTTTTATGGCCGTAAAATGCCAAAAAACATAATTTGGTCATAGAGGAGCGGTGACTATGGTTCCTTAGGCCGTATTCGACGTCCCGTAAAAATTTTAGGCGCGAGAGGTCCGGGGTCCCGGGCCCACGGCGGAAGGCGTGGGCTATAGCACACGAAAATTTGGGACTCGCGCGGATTTCCAGTTTTATGGCCGTAAAATTCCAAAAAACATAATTTGGTCATGGAGAAGCGGTGACTATGGTTCCTTAGGCCGTATTCGACGTCCCGTAAAATTTTAGGCGATCCGGGTCCGATGTCCCGGGCCCACGGCGGAAGGCGTGGGCTATAGCACACAAAAATTTGGGACTCGCGCGAATTTCCAGTTTTATGGCCGTAAAATGCCAAAAAACATAATTTGGTCATGGAGGAGCGGTGACTATGGTTCCTTAGGCCGTATTCGACGTCCCGTAAAAATTTTAGGCGATCCAGGTCCGGGGTCCCGGGCCCACGGCGGAAGGCGTGGGCTATAGCACACAAAAATTTGGGACTCGCGCGGATTTCCAGTTTTATGGCCGTAAAATGCCAAAAAACATAATTTGGTCATGGAGGAGCGGTGACTATGTTTCCTTAGGCCGTATTCGACGTCCCGGAAAAATTTTAGGCGATCCGGGTCCGGGGTCCCGGGCCCACGGCGGAAGGCGTGGGCTATAGCACACAAAAATTTGGGACTCGCGCGGATTTCCAGTTTTATGGCCGTAAAATTCCAAAAAACATAATTTGGTCATGGAGGAGCCTTGACTATTGTTCCTTAGGCCGTATTCGACGTCCCTGAAAAATTTTAGGCGATCCGGGTCCGGGGTCCCGGGCCCACGGCGGAAGGCGTGGGCTATAGCACACGAAAATTTGGGACTCGCGCGGATTTCCAGTTTTATGGCCGTAAAATGCCAAAAAACATAATTTGGTCATGGAGAAGCGGTGACTATGGTTCCTTAGGCCGTATTCGACGTCCCGTAAAAATTTTAGGCGATCCAGGTCCGGGGTCCCGGGCCCACGGCGGAAGGCGTGGGCTATAGCACACGAAAATTTGGGACTCGCGCGGATTTCCAGTTTTATGGCCATAAAATGACAAAAAACATAATTTGGTCATGGAGAAGTGCTGACTATGGTTCCTTAGGCCGTATTCGATGTCCCGTAAAAATTTTAGGTGATCCGGGTCCGATGTGCCGGGCCCATGGCGGAAGGCGTGGGCTATAGCACACGAAAATTTGGAACTCGCACGGATTTCCAGTTTTATGGCCGTAAAATGCCAAAAAACATAATTTGGTCATGGCGGAGCGGTGACTATTTTTCATTAGGCCGTATTCGACGTCCCGGAAAAATTTTAGGCGATCCGGGTCCGATGTGCCGGGCCCATGGCGGAAGGCGTGGGCTATAGCACACGAAAATTTGGAACTCGCACGGATTTCCAGTTTTATGGCCGTAAAATGCCAAAAAACATAATTTGGTCATGGCGGAGCGGTGACTATTTTTCATTAGGCCGTATTCGACGTCCCGGAAAAATTTTAGGCGATCCGGGTCCGGGGTCCCGGGCCCACGGCGGAAGGCGTGGGCTATAGCACACGAAAATTTGGGACGCGCGCGGATTTCCAGTTTTATGGCCGTAAAATGCCAAAAAACATAATTTGGTCATAGAGGAGCGGTGACTATGGTTCCTTAGGCCGTATTCGACGTCCCGTAAAAATTTTAGGCGCGAGAGGTCCGGGGTCCCGGGCCCACGGCGGAAGGCGTGGGCTATAGCACACGAAAATTTGGGACTCGCGCGGATTTCCAGTTTTATGGCCGTAAAATTCCAAAAAACATAATTTGGTCATGGAGAAGCGGTGACTATGGTTCCTTAGGCCGTATTCGACGTCCCGTAAAATTTTAGGCGATCCGGGTCCGATGTCCCGGGCCCACGGCGGAAGGCGTGGGCTATAGCACACAAAAATTTGGGACTCGCGCGAATTTCCAGTTTTATGGCCGTAAAATGCCAAAAAACATAATTTGGTCATGGAGGAGCGGTGACTATGGTTCCTTAGGCCGTATTCGACGTCCCGTAAAAATTTTAGGCGATCCAGGTCCGGGGTCCCGGGCCCACGGCGGAAGGCGTGGGCTATAGCACACAAAAATTTGGGACTCGCGCGGATTTCCAGTTTTATGGCCGTAAAATGCCAAAAAACATAATTTGGTCATGGAGGAGCGGTGACTATGTTTCCTTAGGCCGTATTCGACGTCCCGGAAAAATTTTAGGCGATCCGGGTCCGGGGTCCCGGGCCCACGGCGGAAGGCGTGGGCTATAGCACACAAAAATTTGGGACTCGCGCGGATTTCCAGTTTTATGGCCGTAAAATTCCAAAAAACATAATTTGGTCATGGAGGAGCCTTGACTATTGTTCCTTAGGCCGTATTCGACGTCCCTGAAAAATTTTAGGCGATCCGGGTCCGGGGTCCCGGGCCCACGGCGGAAGGCGTGGGCTATAGCACACGAAAATTTGGGACTCGCGCGGATTTCCAGTTTTATGGCCGTAAAATGCCAAAAAACATAATTTGGTCATGGAGAAGCGGTGACTATGGTTCCTTAGGCCGTATTCGACGTCCCGTAAAAATTTTAGGCGATCCAGGTCCGGGGTCCCGGGCCCACGGCGGAAGGCGTGGGCTATAGCACACGAAAATTTGGGACTCGCGCGGATTTCCAGTTTTATGGCCATAAAATGACAAAAAACATAATTTGGTCATGGAGAAGTGCTGACTATGGTTCCTTAGGCCGTATTCGATGTCCCGTAAAAATTTTAGGTGATCCGGGTCCGATGTGCCGGGCCCATGGCGGAAGGCGTGGGCTATAGCACACGAAAATTTGGAACTCGCACGGATTTCCAGTTTTATGGCCGTAAAATGCCAAAAAACATAATTTGGTCATGGCGGAGCGGTGACTATTTTTCATTAGGCCGTATTCGACGTCCCGGAAAAATTTTAGGCGATCCGGGTCCGGGGTCCCGGGCCCACGGCGGAAGGCGTGGGCTATAGCACACGAAAATTTGGGACGCGCGCGGATTTCCAGTTTTATGGCCGTAAAATGACAAAAAACATAATTTGGTCATGGAGGAGCGGTGACTATGGTTCCTTAGGCCGTATTCGACGTCCCGGAAAAATTTTAGGCGATCCGGGTCTGGGGTCCCCGGCCCACGGCGGAAGGCGTGGGCTATAGCACACGAAAATTTGGGACTCGCGCGGATTTCCAGTTTTATGGCCGTAAAATGCCAAAAAACATAATTTGGTCATAGAGGAGCGGTGACTATGGTTCCTTAGGCCGTATTCGACGTCCCGTAAAAATTTTAGGCGCGAGAGGTCCGGGGTCCCGGGCCCACGGCGGAAGGCGTGGGCTATAGCACACGAAAATTTGGGACTCGCGCGGATTTCCAGTTTTATGGCCGTAAAATTCCAAAAAACATAATTTGGTCATGGAGAAGCGGTGACTATGGTTCCTTAGGCCGTATTCGACGTCCCGTAAAATTTTAGGCGATCCGGGTCCGATGTCCCGGGCCCACGGCGGAAGGCGTGGGCTATAGCACACAAAAATTTGGGACTCGCGCGAATTTCCAGTTTTATGGCCGTAAAATGCCAAAAAACATAATTTGGTCATGGAGGAGCGGTGACTATGGTTCCTTAGGCCGTATTCGACGTCCCGTAAAAATTTTAGGCGATCCAGGTCCGGGGTCCCGGGCCCACGGCGGAAGGCGTGGGCTATAGCACACAAAAATTTGGGACTCGCGCGGATTTCCAGTTTTATGGCCGTAAAATGCCAAAAAACATAATTTGGTCATGGAGGAGCGGTGACTATGTTTCCTTAGGCCGTATTCGACGTCCCGGAAAAATTTTAGGCGATCCGGGTCCGGGGTCCCGGGCCCACGGCGGAAGGCGTGGGCTATAGCACACAAAAATTTGGGACTCGCGCGGATTTCCAGTTTTATGGCCGTAAAATTCCAAAAAACATAATTTGGTCATGGAGGAGCCTTGACTATTGTTCCTTAGGCCGTATTCGACGTCCCTGAAAAATTTTAGGCGATCCGGGTCCGGGGTCCCGGGCCCACGGCGGAAGGCGTGGGCTATAGCACACGAAAATTTGGGACTCGCGCGGATTTCCAGTTTTATGGCCATAAAATGACAAAAAACATAATTTGGTCATGGAGAAGCGGTGACTATGGTTCCTTAGGCCGTATTCGACGTCCCGTAAAAATTTTAGGCGATCCAGGTCCGGGGTCCCGGGCCCACGGCGGAAGGCGTGGGCTATAGCACACGAAAATTTGGAACTCGCACGGATTTCCAGTTTTATGGCCGTAAAATGCCAAAAAACATAATTTGGTCATGGAGAAGCGGTGACTATTTTTCATTAGGCCGTATTCGACGTCCCGTAAAAATTTTAGGTGATCCGGGTCCGATGTGCCGGGCCCATGGCGGAAGGCGTGGGCTATAGCACACGAAAATTTGGAACTCGCACGAATTTCCAGTTTTATGGCCGTAAAATGCCAAAAAACATAATTTGGTCATGGCGGAGCGGTGACTATTGTTCATTAGGCCGTATTCGACGTCCCGGAAAAATTTTAGGCGATCCGGGTCCGGGGTCCCGGGCCCACGGCGGAAGGCGTGGGCTATAGCACACAAAAATTTGGGACTCGCGCGGATTTCCAGTTTTATGGCCGTAAAATGCCGAAAAACATAATTTGGTCATGGAGGAGCGGTGACTATGGTTCCTTAGGCCGTATTCGACGTCCCGTAAAAATTTTAGGCGCGAGAGGTCCGGGGTCCCGGGCCCACGGCGGAAGGCGTGGGCTATAGCACACGAAAATTTGGGACTCGCGCGGATTTCCAGTTTTATGGCCGTAAAATTCCAAAAAACATAATTTGGTCATGGAGAAGCGGTGACTATGGTTCCTTAGGCCGTATTCGACGTCCCGTAAAATTTTAGGCGATCCGGGTCCGATGTCCCGGGCCCACGGCGGAAGGCGTGGGCTATAGCACACAAAAATTTGGGACTCGCGCGAATTTCCAGTTTTATGGCCGTAAAATGCCAAAAAACATAATTTGGTCATGGCGGAGCGGTGACTATGGTTCCTTAGGCCGTATTCGACGTCCCGGAAAAATTTTAGGCGATCCAGGTCCGGGGTCCCGGGCCCACGGCGGAAGGCGTGGGCTATAGCACACAAAAATTTGGGACTCGCGCGGATTTCCAGTTTTATGGCCGTAAAATGCCAAAAAACATAATTTGGTCATGGAGGAGCGGTGACTATGTTTCCTTAGGCCGTATTCGACGTCCCGGAAAAATTTTAGGCGATCCGGGTCCGGGGTCCCGGGCCCACGGCGGAAGGCGTGGGCTATAGCACACAAAAATTTGGGACTCGCGCGGATTTCCAGTTTTATGGCCGTAAAATTCCAAAAAACATAATTTGGTCATGGAGGAGCCTTGACTATTGTTCCTTAGGCCGTATTCGACGTCCCTGAAAAATTTTAGGCGATCCGGGTCCGGGGTCCCGGGCCCACGGCGGAAGGCGTGGGCTATAGCACACGAAAATTTGGGACTCGCGCGGATTTCCAGTTTTATGGCCGTAAAATGCCAAAAAACATAATTTGGTCATGGAGAAGCGGTGACTATGGTTCCTTAGGCCGTATTCGACGTCCCGTAAAAATTTTAGGCGATCCAGGTCCGGGGTCCCGGGCCCACGGCGGAAGGCGTGGGCTATAGCACACGAAAATTTGGGACTCGCGCGGATTTCCAGTTTTATGGCCATAAAATGACAAAAAACATAATTTGGTCATGGAGAAGTGCTGACTATGGTTCCTTAGGCCGTATTCGACGTCCCGTAAAAATTTTAGGTGATCCGGGTCCGATGTGCCGGGCCCATGGCGGAAGGCGTGGGCTATAGCACACGAAAATTTGGAACTCGCACGAATTTCCAGTTTTATGGCCGTAAAATGCCAAAAAACATAATTTGGTCATGGCGGAGCGGTGACTATTGTTCATTAGGCCGTATTCGACGTCCCGGAAAAATTTTAGGCGATCCGGGTCCGGGGTCCCGGGCCCACGGCGGAAGGCGTGGGCTATAGCACACAAAAATTTGGGACTCGCGCGGATTTCCAGTTTTATGGCCGTAAAATGCCGAAAAACATAATTTGGTCATGGAGAAGCGGTGACTATGGTTCCTTAGGCCGTATTCGACGTCCCGTAAAAATTTTAGGCGATCCAGGTCCGGGGTCCCGGGCCCACGGCGGAAGGCGTGGGCTATAGCACACGAAAATTTGGGACTCGCGCGGATTTCCAGTTTTATGGCCATAAAATGACAAAAAACATAATTTGGTCATGGAGAAGTGCTGACTATGGTTCCTTAGGCCGTATTCGACGTCCCGTAAAAATTTTAGGTGATCCGGGTCCGATGTGCCGGGCCCATGGCGGAAGGCGTGGGCTATAGCACACGAAAATTTGGAACTCGCACGGATTTCCAGTTTTATGGCCGTAAAATGCCAAAAAACATAATTTGGTCATGGCGGAGCGGTGACTATTTTTCATTAGGCCGTATTCGACGTCCCGGAAAAATTTTAGGCGATCCAGGTCCGGGGTCCCGGGCCCACGGCGGAAGGCGTGGGCTATAGCACACAAAAATTTGGGACTCGCGCGGATTTCCAGTTTTATGGCCGTAAAATGCCAAAAAACATAATTTGGTCATGGAGGAGCGGTGACTATGGTTCCTTAGGCCGTATTCGACGTCCCGGAAAAATTTTAGGCGATCCGGGTCTGGGGTCCCCGGCCCACGGCGGAAGGCGTGGGCTATAGCACACGAAAATTTGGGACTCGCGCGGATTTCCAGTTTTATGGCCGTAAAATGCCAAAAAACATAATTTGGTCATAGAGGAGCGGTGACTATGGTTCCTTAGGCCGTATTCGACGTCCCGTAAAAATTTTAGGCGCGAGAGGTCCGGGGTCCCGGGCCCACGGCGGAAGGCGTGGGCTATAGCACACGAAAATTTGGGACTCGCGCGGATTTCCAGTTTTATGGCCGTAAAATTCCAAAAAACATAATTTGGTCATGGAGAAGCGGTGACTATGGTTCCTTAGGCCGTATTCGACGTCCCGTAAAATTTTAGGCGATCCGGGTCCGATGTCCCGGGCCCACGGCGGAAGGCGTGGGCTATAGCACACAAAAATTTGGGACTCGCGCGAATTTCCAGTTTTATGGCCGTAAAATGCCAAAAAACATAATTTGGTCATGGAGGAGCGGTGACTATGGTTCCTTAGGCCGTATTCGACGTCCCGTAAAAATTTTAGGCGATCCAGGTCCGGGGTCCCGGGCCCACGGCGGAAGGCGTGGGCTATAGCACACAAAAATTTGGGACTCGCGCGGATTTCCAGTTTTATGGCCGTAAAATGCCAAAAAACATAATTTGGTCATGGAGGAGCGGTGACTATGTTTCCTTAGGCCGTATTCGACGTCCCGGAAAAATTTTAGGCGATCCGGGTCCGGGGTCCCGGGCCCACGGCGGAAGGCGTGGGCTATAGCACACAAAAATTTGGGACTCGCGCGGATTTCCAGTTTTATGGCCGTAAAATTCCAAAAAACATAATTTGGTCATGGAGGAGCCTTGACTATTGTTCCTTAGGCCGTATTCGACGTCCCTGAAAAATTTTAGGCGATCCGGGTCCGGGGTCCCGGGCCCACGGCGGAAGGCGTGGGCTATAGCACACGAAAATTTGGGACTCGCGCGGATTTCCAGTTTTATGGCCATAAAATGACAAAAAACATAATTTGGTCATGGAGAAGCGGTGACTATGGTTCCTTAGGCCGTATTCGACGTCCCGTAAAAATTTTAGGCGATCCAGGTCCGGGGTCCCGGGCCCACGGCGGAAGGCGTGGGCTATAGCACACGAAAATTTGGAACTCGCACGGATTTCCAGTTTTATGGCCGTAAAATGCCAAAAAACATAATTTGGTCATGGAGAAGCGGTGACTATTTTTCATTAGGCCGTATTCGACGTCCCGTAAAAATTTTAGGTGATCCGGGTCCGATGTGCCGGGCCCATGGCGGAAGGCGTGGGCTATAGCACACGAAAATTTGGAACTCGCACGAATTTCCAGTTTTATGGCCGTAAAATGCCAAAAAACATAATTTGGTCATGGCGGAGCGGTGACTATTGTTCATTAGGCCGTATTCGACGTCCCGGAAAAATTTTAGGCGATCCGGGTCCGGGGTCCCGGGCCCACGGCGGAAGGCGTGGGCTATAGCACACAAAAATTTGGGACTCGCGCGGATTTCCAGTTTTATGGCCGTAAAATGCCGAAAAACATAATTTGGTCATGGAGGAGCGGTGACTATGGTTCCTTAGGCCGTATTCGACGTCCCGTAAAAATTTTAGGCGCGAGAGGTCCGGGGTCCCGGGCCCACGGCGGAAGGCGTGGGCTATAGCACACGAAAATTTGGGACTCGCGCGGATTTCCAGTTTTATGGCCGTAAAATTCCAAAAAACATAATTTGGTCATGGAGAAGCGGTGACTATGGTTCCTTAGGCCGTATTCGACGTCCCGTAAAATTTTAGGCGATCCGGGTCCGATGTCCCGGGCCCACGGCGGAAGGCGTGGGCTATAGCACACAAAAATTTGGGACTCGCGCGAATTTCCAGTTTTATGGCCGTAAAATGCCAAAAAACATAATTTGGTCATGGCGGAGCGGTGACTATGGTTCCTTAGGCCGTATTCGACGTCCCGGAAAAATTTTAGGCGATCCAGGTCCGGGGTCCCGGGCCCACGGCGGAAGGCGTGGGCTATAGCACACAAAAATTTGGGACTCGCGCGGATTTCCAGTTTTATGGCCGTAAAATGCCAAAAAACATAATTTGGTCATGGAGGAGCGGTGACTATGTTTCCTTAGGCCGTATTCGACGTCCCGGAAAAATTTTAGGCGATCCGGGTCCGGGGTCCCGGGCCCACGGCGGAAGGCGTGGGCTATAGCACACAAAAATTTGGGACTCGCGCGGATTTCCAGTTTTATGGCCGTAAAATTCCAAAAAACATAATTTGGTCATGGAGGAGCCTTGACTATTGTTCCTTAGGCCGTATTCGACGTCCCTGAAAAATTTTAGGCGATCCGGGTCCGGGGTCCCGGGCCCACGGCGGAAGGCGTGGGCTATAGCACACGAAAATTTGGGACTCGCGCGGATTTCCAGTTTTATGGCCGTAAAATGCCAAAAAACATAATTTGGTCATGGAGAAGCGGTGACTATGGTTCCTTAGGCCGTATTCGACGTCCCGTAAAAATTTTAGGCGATCCAGGTCCGGGGTCCCGGGCCCACGGCGGAAGGCGTGGGCTATAGCACACGAAAATTTGGGACTCGCGCGGATTTCCAGTTTTATGGCCATAAAATGACAAAAAACATAATTTGGTCATGGAGAAGTGCTGACTATGGTTCCTTAGGCCGTATTCGACGTCCCGTAAAAATTTTAGGTGATCCGGGTCCGATGTGCCGGGCCCATGGCGGAAGGCGTGGGCTATAGCACACGAAAATTTGGAACTCGCACGAATTTCCAGTTTTATGGCCGTAAAATGCCAAAAAACATAATTTGGTCATGGCGGAGCGGTGACTATTGTTCATTAGGCCGTATTCGACGTCCCGGAAAAATTTTAGGCGATCCGGGTCCGGGGTCCCGGGCCCACGGCGGAAGGCGTGGGCTATAGCACACAAAAATTTGGGACTCGCGCGGATTTCCAGTTTTATGGCCGTAAAATGCCGAAAAACATAATTTGGTCATGGAGAAGCGGTGACTATGGTTCCTTAGGCCGTATTCGACGTCCCGTAAAAATTTTAGGCGATCCAGGTCCGGGGTCCCGGGCCCACGGCGGAAGGCGTGGGCTATAGCACACGAAAATTTGGGACTCGCGCGGATTTCCAGTTTTATGGCCATAAAATGACAAAAAACATAATTTGGTCATGGAGAAGTGCTGACTATGGTTCCTTAGGCCGTATTCGACGTCCCGTAAAAATTTTAGGTGATCCGGGTCCGATGTGCCGGGCCCATGGCGGAAGGCGTGGGCTATAGCACACGAAAATTTGGAACTCGCACGGATTTCCAGTTTTATGGCCGTAAAATGCCAAAAAACATAATTTGGTCATGGCGGAGCGGTGACTATTTTTCATTAGGCCGTATTCGACGTCCCGGAAAAATTTTAGGCGATCCAGGTCCGGGGTCCCGGGCCCACGGCGGAAGGCGTGGGCTATAGCACACAAAAATTTGGGACTCGCGCGGATTTCCAGTTTTATGGCCGTAAAATGCCAAAAAACATAATTTGGTCATGGAGGAGCGGTGACTATGTTTCCTTAGGCCGTATTCGACGTCCCGGAAAAATTTTAGGCGATCCGGGTCCGGGGTCCCGGGCCCACGGCGGAAGGCGTGGGCTATAGCACACAAAAATTTGGGACTCGCGCGGATTTCCAGTTTTATGGCCGTAAAATTCCAAAAAACATAATTTGGTCATGGAGGAGCCTTGACTATTGTTCCTTAGGCCGTATTCGACGTCCCTGAAAAATTTTAGGCGATCCGGGTCCGGGGTCCCGGGCCCACGGCGGAAGGCGTGGGCTATAGCACACGAAAATTTGGGACTCGCGCGGATTTCCAGTTTTATGGCCGTAAAATGCCAAAAAACATAATTTGGTCATGGAGAAGCGGTGACTATGGTTCCTTAGGCCGTATTCGACGTCCCGTAAAAATTTTAGGCGATCCAGGTCCGGGGTCCCGGGCCCACGGCGGAAGGCGTGGGCTATAGCACACGAAAATTTGGGACTCGCGCGGATTTCCAGTTTTATGGCCATAAAATGACAAAAAACATAATTTGGTCATGGAGAAGTGCTGACTATGGTTCCTTAGGCCGTATTCGACGTCCCGTAAAAATTTTAGGTGATCCGGGTCCGATGTGCCGGGCCCATGGCGGAAGGCGTGGGCTATAGCACACGAAAATTTGGAACTCGCACGAATTTCCAGTTTTATGGCCGTAAAATGCCAAAAAACATAATTTGGTCATGGCGGAGCGGTGACTATTGTTCATTAGGCCGTATTCGACGTCCCGGAAAAATTTTAGGCGATCCGGGTCCGGGGTCCCGGGCCCACGGCGGAAGGCGTGGGCTATAGCACACAAAAATTTGGGACTCGCGCGGATTTCCAGTTTTATGGCCGTAAAATGCCGAAAAACATAATTTGGTCATGGAGAAGCGGTGACTATGGTTCCTTAGGCCGTATTCGACGTCCCGTAAAAATTTTAGGCGATCCAGGTCCGGGGTCCCGGGCCCACGGCGGAAGGCGTGGGCTATAGCACACGAAAATTTGGGACTCGCGCGGATTTCCAGTTTTATGGCCATAAAATGACAAAAAACATAATTTGGTCATGGAGAAGTGCTGACTATGGTTCCTTAGGCCGTATTCGACGTCCCGTAAAAATTTTAGGTGATCCGGGTCCGATGTGCCGGGCCCATGGCGGAAGGCGTGGGCTATAGCACACGAAAATTTGGAACTCGCACGGATTTCCAGTTTTATGGCCGTAAAATGCCAAAAAACATAATTTGGTCATGGCGGAGCGGTGACTATTTTTCATTAGGCCGTATTCGACGTCCCGGAAAAATTTTAGGCGATCCAGGTCCGGGGTCCCGGGCCCACGGCGGAAGGCGTGGGCTATAGCACACAAAAATTTGGGACTCGCGCGGATTTCCAGTTTTATGGCCGTAAAATGCCAAAAAACATAATTTGGTCATGGAGGAGCGGTGACTATGTTTCCTTAGGCCGTATTCGACGCCCCGGAAAAATTTTAGGCGATCCGGGTCCGGGGTCCCGGGCCCACGGCGGAAGGCGTGGGCTATAGCACACGAAAATTTGGGACTCGCGCGGATTTCCAGTTTTATGGCCGTAAAATGCCAAAAAACATAATTTGGTCATGGAGAAGCGGTGACTATGGTTCCTTAGGCCGTATTCGACGTCCCGTAAAAATTTTAGGCGATCCAGGTCCGGGGTCCCGGGCCCACGGCGGAAGGCGTGGGCTATAGCACACGAAAATTTGGGACTCGCGCGGATTTCCAGTTTTATGGCCATAAAATGACAAAAAACATAATTTGGTCATGGAGAAGCGCTGACTATGGTTCCTTAGGCCGTATTCGACGTCCCGTAAAAATTTTAGGCGATCCGGGTCCGATGTGCCGGGCCCATGGCGGAAGGCGTGGGCTATAGCACACGAAAATTTGGAACTCGCACGGATTTCCAGTTTTATGGCCGTAAAATGCCAAAAAACATAATTTGGTCATGGCGGAGCGGTGACTATTGTTCATTAGGCCGTATTCGACGTCCCGGAAAAATTTTAGGCGATCCGGGTCCGGGGTCCCGGGCCCACGGCGGAAGGCGTGGGCTATAGCACACGAAAATTTGGGACTCGCGCGGATTTCCAGTTTTATGGCCGTAAAATGCCAAAAAACATAATTTGGTCATGGAGAAGCGGTGACTATGGTTCCTTAGGCCGTATTCGACGTCCCGTAAAAATTTTAGGCGATCCGGGTCCGATGTGCCGGGCCCATGGCGGAAGGCGTGGGCTATAGCACACGAAAATTTGGGACTCGCGCGGATTTCCAGTTTTATGGCCGTAAAATGACAAAAAACATAATTTGGTCATGGAGGAGCGGTGACTATGGTTCCTTAGGCCGTATTCGACGTCCCTGAAAAATTTTAGGCGATCCGGATTCGGGGTCCCGGGCCCACGGCGGAAGGCGTGGGCTATAGCACACAAAAATTTGGGACTCGCGCGGATTTCCAGTTTTATGGCCGTAAAATGCCAAAAAACATAATTTGGTCATGGCGGAGCGGTGACTATGGTTCCTTAGGCCGTATTCGACGTCCCGGAAAAATTTTAGGTGATCCGGGTCCGGGGTCCCGGGCCCACGGCGGAAGGCGTGGGCTATAGCACACGAAAATTTGGGACTCTCGCGGATTTCCAGTTTTATGGCCGTAAAATGCCAAAAAACATAATTTGGTCATGGAGAAGCGGTGACTATGGTTCCTTAGGCCGTATTCGACGTCCCGGAAAAATTTTAGGCGATCCGGGTTCGGGGTCCCGGGCCCACGGCGGAAGGCGTGGGCTATAGCACACGAAAATTTGGGACGCGCGCGGATTTCCAGTTTTATGGCCGTAAAATGACAAAAAACATAATTTGGTCATGGAGGAGCGGTGACTATGTTTCCTTAGGCCGTATTCGACGTCCCGTAAAAATTTTAGGCGATCCGGGTCCGATGTGCCGGGCCCATGGCGGAAGGCGTGGGCTATAGCACACGAAAATTTGGAACTCGCACGGATTTCCAGTTTTATGGCCGTAAAATGACAAAAAACATAATTTGGTCATGGAGGAGCGGTGACTATGGTTCCTTAGGCCGTATTCGACGTCCCTGAAAAATTTTAGGCGATCCGGATTCGGGGTCCCGGGCCCACGGCGGAAGGCGTGGGCTATAGCACACAAAAATTTGGGACTCGCGCGGATTTCCAGTTTTATGGCCGTAAAATGCCAAAAAACATAATTTGGTCATGGCGGAGCGGTGACTATTGTTCATTAGGCCGTATTCGACGTCCCGGAAAAATTTTTGGCGATCCGGGTTCGGGGTCCCGGGCCCACGGCGGAAGGCGTGGGCTATAGCACACGAAAATTTGGGACGCGCGCGGATTTCCAGTTTTATGGCCGTAAAATGACAAAAAACATAATTTGGTCATGGAGGAGCGGTGACTATGTTTCCTTAGGCCGTATTCGACGTCCCAGAAAAATTTTAGGCGATCCGGGTCCGGGGTCCCGGGCCCACGGCGGAAGGCGTGGGCTATAGCACACAAAAATTTGGGACTCGCGCGGATTTCCAGTTTTATGGCCGTAAAATGCCGAAAAACATAATTTGGTCATGGAGAAGCGGTGACTATGGTTCCTTAGGCCGTATTCGACGTCCCGTAAAAATTTTAGGCGATCCAGGTCCGGGGTCCCGGGCCCACGGCGGAAGGCGTGGGCTATAGCACACGAAAATTTGGGACTCGCGCGGATTTCCAGTTTTATGGCCATAAAATGACAAAAAACATAATTTGGTCATGGAGAAGTGCTGACTATGGTTCCTTAGGCCGTATTCGACGTCCCGTAAAAATTTTAGGTGATCCGGGTCCGATGTGCCGGGCCCATGGCGGAAGGCGTGGGCTATAGCACACGAAAATTTGGAACTCGCACGGATTTCCAGTTTTATGGCCGTAAAATGCCAAAAAACATAATTTGGTCATGGCGGAGCGGTGACTATTTTTCATTAGGCCGTATTCGACGTCCCGGAAAAATTTTAGGCGATCCAGGTCCGGGGTCCCGGGCCCACGGCGGAAGGCGTGGGCTATAGCACACAAAAATTTGGGACTCGCGCGGATTTCCAGTTTTATGGCCGTAAAATGCCAAAAAACATAATTTGGTCATGGAGGAGCGGTGACTATGTTTCCTTAGGCCGTATTCGACGTCCCGGAAAAATTTTAGGCGATCCGGGTCCGGGGTCCCGGGCCCACGGCGGAAGGCGTGGGCTATAGCACACGAAAATTTGGGACTCGCGCGGATTTCCAGTTTTATGGCCGTAAAATGCCAAAAAACATAATTTGGTCATGGAGAAGCGGTGACTATGGTTCCTTAGGCCGTATTCGACGTCCCGTAAAAATTTTAGGCGATCCAGGTCCGGGGTCCCGGGCCCACGGCGGAAGGCGTGGGCTATAGCACACGAAAATTTGGGACTCGCGCGGATTTCCAGTTTTATGGCCATAAAATGACAAAAAACATAATTTGGTCATGGAGAAGCGCTGACTATGGTTCCTTAGGCCGTATTCGACGTCCCGTAAAAATTTTAGGCGATCCGGGTCCGATGTGCCGGGCCCATGGCGGAAGGCGTGGGCTATAGCACACGAAAATTTGGAACTCGCACGGATTTCCAGTTTTATGGCCGTAAAATGCCAAAAAACATAATTTGGTCATGGCGGAGCGGTGACTATTGTTCATTAGGCCGTATTCGACGTCCCGGAAAAATTTTAGGCGATCCGGGTCCGGGGTCCCGGGCCCACGGCGGAAGGCGTGGGCTATAGCACACGAAAATTTGGGACTCGCGCGGATTTCCAGTTTTATGGCCGTAAAATGCCAAAAAACATAATTTGGTCATGGAGAAGCGGTGACTATGGTTCCTTAGGCCGTATTCGACGTCCCGTAAAAATTTTAGGCGATCCGGGTCCGATGTGCCGGGCCCATGGCGGAAGGCGTGGGCTATAGCACACGAAAATTTGGAACTCGCACGGATTTCCAGGTTTATGGCCGTAAAATGACAAAAAACATAATTTGGTCATGGAGGAGCGGTGACTATGGTTCCTTAGGCCGTATTCGACGTCCCTGAAAAATTTTAGGCGATCCGGATTCGGGGTCCCGGGCCCACGGCGGAAGGCGTGGGCTATAGCACACAAAAATTTGGGACTCGCGCGGATTTCCAGTTTTATGGCCGTAAAATGCCAAAAAACATAATTTGGTCATGGCGGAGCGGTGACTATGGTTCCTTAGGCCGTATTCGACGTCCCGGAAAAATTTTAGGTGATCCGGGTCCGGGGTCCCGGGCCCACGGCGGAAGGCGTGGGCTATAGCACACGAAAATTTGGGACTCGCGCGGATTTCCAGTTTTATGGCCGTAAAATGCCAAAAAACATAATTTGGTCATGGAGAAGCGGTGACTATGGTTCCTTAGGCCGTATTCGACGTCCCGGAAAAATTTTAGGCGATCCGGGTTCGGGGTCCCGGGCCCACGGCGGAAGGCGTGGGCTATAGCACACGAAAATTTGGGACGCGCGCGGATTTCCAGTTTTATGGCCGTAAAATGACAAAAAACATAATTTGGTCATGGAGGAGCGGTGACTATGTTTCCTTAGGCCGTATTCGACGTCCCGTAAAAATTTTAGGCGATCCGGGTCCGATGTGCCGGGCCCATGGCGGAAGGCGTGGGCTATAGCACACGAAAATTTGGAACTCGCACGGATTTCCAGTTTTATGGCCGTAAAATGACAAAAAACATAATTTGGTCATGGAGGAGCGGTGACTATGGTTCCTTAGGCCGTATTCGACGTCCCTGAAAAATTTTAGGCGATCCGGATTCGGGGTCCCGGGCCCACGGCGGAAGGCGTGGGCTATAGCACACAAAAATTTGGGACTCGCGCGGATTTCCAGTTTTATGGCCGTAAAATGCCAAAAAACATAATTTGGTCATGGCGGAGCGGTGACTATTGTTCATTAGGCCGTATTCGACGTCCCGGAAAAATTTTTGGCGATCCGGGTTCGGGGTCCCGGGCCCACGGCGGAAGGCGTGGGCTATAGCACACGAAAATTTGGGACGCGCGCGGATTTCCAGTTTTATGGCCGTAAAATGACAAAAAACATAATTTGGTCATGGAGGAGCGGTGACTATGTTTCCTTAGGCCGTATTCGACGTCCCAGAAAAATTTTAGGCGATCCGGGTCCGGGGTCCCGGGCCCACGGCGGAAGGCGTGGGCTATAGCACACAAAAATTTGGGACTCGCGCGGATTTCCAGTTTTATGGCCGTAAAATGCCAAAAAACATAATTTGGTCATGGAGAAGCGGTGACTATGGTTCCTTAGGCCGTATTCGACGTCCCGTAAAAATTTTAGGCGATCCAGGTCCGGGGTCCCGGGCCCACGGCGGAAGGCGTGGGCTATAGCACACGAAAATTTGGGACTCGCGCGGATTTCCAGTTTTATGGCCATAAAATGACAAAAAACATAATTTGGTCATGGAGAAGTGCTGACTATGGTTCCTTAGGCCGTATTCGACGTCCCGTAAAAATTTTAGGTGATCCGGGTCCGATGTGCCGGGCCCATGGCGGAAGGCGTGGGCTATAGCACACGAAAATTTGGAACTCGCACGAATTTCCAGTTTTATGGCCGTAAAATGCCAAAAAACATAATTTGGTCATGGCGGAGCGGTGACTATGTTTCCTTAGGCCGTATTCGACGTCCCGGAAAAATTTTAGGCGATCCGGGTCCGGGGTCCCGGGCCCACGGCGGAAGGCGTGGGCTATAGCACACAAAAATTTGGGACTCGCGCGGATTTCCAGTTTTATGGCCGTAAAATTCCAAAAAACATAATTTGGTCATGGAGGAGCCTTGACTATTGTTCCTTAGGCCGTATTCGACGTCCCTGAAAAATTTTAGGCGATCCGGGTCCGGGGTCCCGGGCCCACGGCGGAAGGCGTGGGCTATAGCACACGAAAATTTGGGACTCGCGCGGATTTCCAGTTTTATGGCCGTAAAATGCCAAAAAACATAATTTGGTCATGGAGAAGCGGTGACTATGGTTCCTTAGGCCGTATTCGACGTCCCGTAAAAATTTTAGGCGATCCAGGTCCGGGGTCCCGGGCCCACGGCGGAAGGCGTGGGCTATAGCACACGAAAATTTGGGACTCGCGCGGATTTCCAGTTTTATGGCCATAAAATGACAAAAAACATAATTTGGTCATGGAGAAGTGCTGACTATGGTTCCTTAGGCCGTATTCGACGTCCCGTAAAAATTTTAGGTGATCCGGGTCCGATGTGCCGGGCCCATGGCGGAAGGCGTGGGCTATAGCACACGAAAATTTGGAACTCGCACGAATTTCCAGTTTTATGGCCGTAAAATGCCAAAAAACATAATTTGGTCATGGCGGAGCGGTGACTATTGTTCATTAGGCCGTATTCGACGTCCCGGAAAAATTTTAGGCGATCCGGGTCCGGGGTCCCGGGCCCACGGCGGAAGGCGTGGGCTATAGCACACAAAAATTTGGGACTCGCGCGGATTTCCAGTTTTATGGCCGTAAAATGCCGAAAAACATAATTTGGTCATGGAGAAGCGGTGACTATGGTTCCTTAGGCCGTATTCGACGTCCCGTAAAAATTTTAGGCGATCCAGGTCCGGGGTCCCGGGCCCACGGCGGAAGGCGTGGGCTATAGCACACGAAAATTTGGGACTCGCGCGGATTTCCAGTTTTATGGCCATAAAATGACAAAAAACATAATTTGGTCATGGAGAAGTGCTGACTATGGTTCCTTAGGCCGTATTCGACGTCCCGTAAAAATTTTAGGTGATCCGGGTCCGATGTGCCGGGCCCACGGCGGAAGGCGTGGGCTATAGCACACGAAAATTTGGAACTCGCACGGATTTCCAGTTTTATGGCCGTAAAATGCCAAAAAACATAATTTGGTCATGGCGGAGCGGTGACTATTTTTCATTAGGCCGTATTCGACGTCCCGGAAAAATTTTAGGCGATCCAGGTCCGGGGTCCCGGGCCCACGGCGGAAGGCGTGGGCTATAGCACACAAAAATTTGGGACTCGCGCGGATTTCCAGTTTTATGGCCGTAAAATGCCAAAAAACATAATTTGGTCATGGAGGAGCGGTGACTATGTTTCCTTAGGCCGTATTCGACGTCCCGGAAAAATTTTAGGCGATCCGGGTCCGGGGTCCCGGGCCCACGGCGGAAGGCGTGGGCTATAGCACACGAAAATTTGGAACTCGCACGAATTTCCAGTTTTATGGCCGTAAAATGCCAAAAAACATAATTTGGTCATGGCGGAGCGGTGACTATTGTTCATTAGGCCGTATTCGACGTCCCGGAAAAATTTTAGGCGATCCGGGTCCGGGGTCCCGGGCCCACGGCGGAAGGCGTGGGCTATAGCACACAAAAATTTGGGACTCGCGCGGATTTCCAGTTTTATGGCCGTAAAATGCCGAAAAACATAATTTGGTCATGGAGAAGCGGTGACTATGGTTCCTTAGGCCGTATTCGACGTCCCGTAAAAATTTTAGGCGATCCAGGTCCGGGGTCCCGGGCCCACGGCGGAAGGCGTGGGCTATAGCACACGAAAATTTGGGACTCGCGCGGATTTCCAGTTTTATGGCCATAAAATGACAAAAAACATAATTTGGTCATGGAGAAGTGCTGACTATGGTTCCTTAGGCCGTATTCGACGTCCCGTAAAAATTTTAGGTGATCCGGGTCCGATGTGCCGGGCCCATGGCGGAAGGCGTGGGCTATAGCACACGAAAATTTGGAACTCGCACGGATTTCCAGTTTTATGGCCGTAAAATGCCAAAAAACATAATTTGGTCATGGCGGAGCGGTGACTATTTTTCATTAGGCCGTATTCGACGTCCCGGAAAAATTTTAGGCGATCCAGGTCCGGGGTCCCGGGCCCACGGCGGAAGGCGTGGGCTATAGCACACAAAAATTTGGGACTCGCGCGGATTTCCAGTTTTATGGCCGTAAAATGCCAAAAAACATAATTTGGTCATGGAGGAGCGGTGACTATGTTTCCTTAGGCCGTATTCGACGTCCCGGAAAAATTTTAGGCGATCCGGGTCCGGGGTCCCGGGCCCACGGCGGAAGGCGTGGGCTATAGCACACGAAAATTTGGGACTCGCGCGGATTTCCAGTTTTATGGCCGTAAAATGCCAAAAAACATAATTTGGTCATGGAGAAGCGGTGACTATGGTTCCTTAGGCCGTATTCGACGTCCCGTAAAAATTTTAGGCGATCCAGGTCCGGGGTCCCGGGCCCACGGCGGAAGGCGTGGGCTATAGCACACGAAAATTTGGGACTCGCGCGGATTTCCAGTTTTATGGCCATAAAATGACAAAAAACATAATTTGGTCATGGAGAAGCGCTGACTATGGTTCCTTAGGCCGTATTCGACGTCCCGTAAAAATTTTAGGCGATCCGGGTCCGATGTGCCGGGCCCATGGCGGAAGGCGTGGGCTATAGCACACGAAAATTTGGAACTCGCACGGATTTCCAGTTTTATGGCCGTAAAATGCCAAAAAACATAATTTGGTCATGGCGGAGCGGTGACTATTGTTCATTAGGCCGTATTCGACGTCCCGGAAAAATTTTAGGCGATCCGGGTCCGGGGTCCCGGGCCCACGGCGGAAGGCGTGGGCTATAGCACACGAAAATTTGGGACTCGCGCGGATTTCCAGTTTTATGGCCGTAAAATGCCAAAAAACATAATTTGGTCATGGAGAAGCGGTGACTATGGTTCCTTAGGCCGTATTCGACGTCCCGTAAAAATTTTAGGCGATCCGGGTCCGATGTGCCGGGCCCATGGCGGAAGGCGTGGGCTATAGCACACGAAAATTTGGGACTCGCGCGGATTTCCAGTTTTATGGCCGTAAAATGACAAAAAACATAATTTGGTCATGGAGGAGCGGTGACTATGGTTCCTTAGGCCGTATTCGACGTCCCTGAAAAATTTTAGGCGATCCGGATTCGGGGTCCCGGGCCCACGGCGGAAGGCGTGGGCTATAGCACACAAAAATTTGGGACTCGCGCGGATTTCCAGTTTTATGGCCGTAAAATGCCAAAAAACATAATTTGGTCATGGCGGAGCGGTGACTATGGTTCCTTAGGCCGTATTCGACGTCCCGGAAAAATTTTAGGTGATCCGGGTCCGGGGTCCCGGGCCCACGGCGGAAGGCGTGGGCTATAGCACACGAAAATTTGGGACTCTCGCGGATTTCCAGTTTTATGGCCGTAAAATGCCAAAAAACATAATTTGGTCATGGAGAAGCGGTGACTATGGTTCCTTAGGCCGTATTCGACGTCCCGGAAAAATTTTAGGCGATCCGGGTTCGGGGTCCCGGGCCCACGGCGGAAGGCGTGGGCTATAGCACACGAAAATTTGGGACGCGCGCGGATTTCCAGTTTTATGGCCGTAAAATGACAAAAAACATAATTTGGTCATGGAGGAGCGGTGACTATGTTTCCTTAGGCCGTATTCGACGTCCCGTAAAAATTTTAGGCGATCCGGGTCCGATGTGCCGGGCCCATGGCGGAAGGCGTGGGCTATAGCACACGAAAATTTGGAACTCGCACGGATTTCCAGTTTTATGGCCGTAAAATGACAAAAAACATAATTTGGTCATGGAGGAGCGGTGACTATGGTTCCTTAGGCCGTATTCGACGTCCCTGAAAAATTTTAGGCGATCCGGATTCGGGGTCCCGGGCCCACGGCGGAAGGCGTGGGCTATAGCACACAAAAATTTGGGACTCGCGCGGATTTCCAGTTTTATGGCCGTAAAATGCCAAAAAACATAATTTGGTCATGGCGGAGCGGTGACTATTGTTCATTAGGCCGTATTCGACGTCCCGGAAAAATTTTTGGCGATCCGGGTTCGGGGTCCCGGGCCCACGGCGGAAGGCGTGGGCTATAGCACACGAAAATTTGGGACGCGCGCGGATTTCCAGTTTTATGGCCGTAAAATGACAAAAAACATAATTTGGTCATGGAGGAGCGGTGACTATGTTTCCTTAGGCCGTATTCGACGTCCCAGAAAAATTTTAGGCGATCCGGGTCCGGGGTCCCGGGCCCACGGCGGAAGGCGTGGGCTATAGCACACAAAAATTTGGGACTCGCGCGGATTTCCAGTTTTATGGCCGTAAAATGCCGAAAAACATAATTTGGTCATGGAGAAGCGGTGACTATGGTTCCTTAGGCCGTATTCGACGTCCCGTAAAAATTTTAGGCGATCCAGGTCCGGGGTCCCGGGCCCACGGCGGAAGGCGTGGGCTATAGCACACGAAAATTTGGGACTCGCGCGGATTTCCAGTTTTATGGCCATAAAATGACAAAAAACATAATTTGGTCATGGAGAAGTGCTGACTATGGTTCCTTAGGCCGTATTCGACGTCCCGTAAAAATTTTAGGTGATCCGGGTCCGATGTGCCGGGCCCATGGCGGAAGGCGTGGGCTATAGCACACGAAAATTTGGAACTCGCACGGATTTCCAGTTTTATGGCCGTAAAATGCCAAAAAACATAATTTGGTCATGGCGGAGCGGTGACTATTTTTCATTAGGCCGTATTCGACGTCCCGGAAAAATTTTAGGCGATCCAGGTCCGGGGTCCCGGGCCCACGGCGGAAGGCGTGGGCTATAGCACACAAAAATTTGGGACTCGCGCGGATTTCCAGTTTTATGGCCGTAAAATGCCAAAAAACATAATTTGGTCATGGAGGAGCGGTGACTATGTTTCCTTAGGCCGTATTCGACGTCCCGGAAAAATTTTAGGCGATCCGGGTCCGGGGTCCCGGGCCCACGGCGGAAGGCGTGGGCTATAGCACACGAAAATTTGGGACTCGCGCGGATTTCCAGTTTTATGGCCGTAAAATGCCAAAAAACATAATTTGGTCATGGAGAAGCGGTGACTATGGTTCCTTAGGCCGTATTCGACGTCCCGTAAAAATTTTAGGCGATCCAGGTCCGGGGTCCCGGGCCCACGGCGGAAGGCGTGGGCTATAGCACACGAAAATTTGGGACTCGCGCGGATTTCCAGTTTTATGGCCATAAAATGACAAAAAACATAATTTGGTCATGGAGAAGCGCTGACTATGGTTCCTTAGGCCGTATTCGACGTCCCGTAAAAATTTTAGGCGATCCGGGTCCGATGTGCCGGGCCCATGGCGGAAGGCGTGGGCTATAGCACACGAAAATTTGGAACTCGCACGGATTTCCAGTTTTATGGCCGTAAAATGCCAAAAAACATAATTTGGTCATGGCGGAGCGGTGACTATTGTTCATTAGGCCGTATTCGACGTCCCGGAAAAATTTTAGGCGATCCGGGTCCGGGGTCCCGGGCCCACGGCGGAAGGCGTGGGCTATAGCACACGAAAATTTGGGACTCGCGCGGATTTCCAGTTTTATGGCCGTAAAATGACAAAAAACATAATTTGGTCATGGAGAAGCGCTGACTATGGTTCCTTAGGCCGTATTCGACGTCCCGTAAAAATTTTAGGCGATCCGGGTCCGATGTGCCGGGCCCATGGCGGAAGGCGATCCGGGTCCGGGGTCCCGGGCCCACGGCGGAAGGCGTGGGCTATAGCACACGAAAATTTGGGACGCGCGCGGATTTCCAGTTTTATGGCCATAAAATGACAAAAAACATAATTTGGTCATGGAGGAGCGGTGACTATGGTTCCTTAGGCCGTATTCGACGTCCCGGAAAAATTTTAGGCGATCCGGGTTCGGGGTCCCGGGCCCACGGCGGAAGGCGTGGGCTATAGCACACGAAAATTTGGAACTCGCGCGGATTTCCAGTTTTATGGCCGTAAAATGACAAAAAACATAATTTGGTCATGGAGGAGCGGTGACTATGGTTCCTTAGGCCGTATTCGACGTCCCTGAAAAATTTTAGGCGATCCGGGTCCGATGTGCCGGGCCCATGGCGGAAGGCGTGGGCTATAGCACACGAAAATTTGGAACTCGCACGGATTTCCAGTTTTATGGCCGTAAAATGACAAAAAACATAATTTGGTCATGGAGGAGCGGTGACTATGGTTCCTTAGGCCGTATTCGACGTCCCTGAAAAATTTTAGGCGATCCGGATTCGGGGTCCCGGGCCCATGGCGGAAGGCGTGGGCTATAGCACACAAAAATTTGGGACTCGCGCGGATTTCCAGTTTTATGGCCGTAAAATGCCAAAAAACATAATTTGGTCATGGCGGAGCGGTGACTATTGTTCATTAGGCCGTATTCGACGTCCCGGAAAAATTTTTGGCGATCCGGGTTCGGGGTCCCGGGCCCACGGCGGAAGGCGTGGGCTATAGCACACGAAAATTTGGGACGCGCGCGGATTTCCAGTTTTATGGCCGTAAAATGACAAAAAACATAATTTGGTCATGGAGGAGCGGTGACTATGTTTCCTTAGGCCGTATTCGACGTCCCGTAAAAATTTTAGGCGATCCAGGTCCGGGGTCCCGGGCCCACGGCGGAAGGCGTGGGCTATAGCACACGAAAATTTGGGACTCGCGCGGATTTCCAGTTTTATGGCCATAAAATGACAAAAAACATAATTTGGTCATGGAGAAGCGCTGACTATGGTTCCTTAGGCCGTATTCGACGTCCCGTAAAAATTTTAGGCGATCCGGGTCCGATGTGCCGGGCCCATGGCGGAAGGCGTGGGCTATAGCACACGAAAATTTGGAACTCGCACGGATTTCCAGTTTTATGGCCTTAAAATGCCAAAAAACATAATTTGGTCATGGCGGAGCGGTGACTATTGTTCATTAGGCCGTATTCGACGTCCCGGAAAAATTTTAGGCGATCCGGGTCCGGGGTCCCGGGCCCACGGCGGAAGGCGTGGGCTATAGCACACGAAAATTTGGGACTCGCGCGGATTTCCAGTTTTATGGCCGTAAAATGACAAAAAACATAATTTGGTCATGGAGGAGCGGTGACTATGGTTCCTTAGGCCGTATTCGACGTCCCTGAAAAATTTTAGGCGATCCGGATTCGGGGTCCCGGGCCCACGGCGGAAGGCGTGGGCTATAGCACACAAAAATTTGGGACTCGCGCGGATTTCCAGTTTTATGGCCGTAAAATGCCAAAAAACATAATTTGGTCATGGAGGAGCGGTGACTATGGTTCCTTAGGCCGTATTCGATGTTCCGGAAAAATTTTTGGCGATCCGGGTTCGGGGTCCCGGGCCCACGGCGGAAGGCGTGGGCTATAGCACACGAAAATTTGGGACGCGCGCGGATTTCCAGTTTTATGGCCATAAAATGACAAAAAACATAATTTGGTCATGGAGAAGCGCTGACTATGGTTCCTTAGGCCGTATTCGACGTCCCGTAAAAATTTTAGGTGATCCGGGTCCGATGTGCCGGGCCCATGGCGGAAGGCGTGGGCTATAGCACACGAAAATTTGGAACTCGCTCGGATTTCCAGTTTTATGGCCGTAAAATGACAAAAAACATAATTTGGTCATGGAGGAGCGGTGACTATGGTTCCTTAGGCCGTATTCGACGTCCCTGAAAAATTTTAGGCGATCCGGATTCGGGGTCCCGGGCCCACGGCGGAAGGCGTGGGCTATAGCACACGAAAATTTGGGACTCGCGCGGATTTCCAGTTTTATGGCCATAAAATGACAAAAAACATAATTTGGTCATGGCGGAGCGCTGACTATGGTTCCTTAGGCCGTATTCGACGTCCCGTAAAAATTTTAGGCGATCCGGGTCCGATGTGCCGGGCCCATGGCGGAAGGCGTGGGCTATAGCACACGAAAATTTGGAACTCGCACGGATTTCCAGTTTTATGGCCTTAAAATGCCAAAAAACATAATTTGGTCATGGCGGAGCGGTGACTATTGTTCATTAGGCCGTATTCGACGTCCCGGAAAAATTTTAGGCGATCCGGGTCCGGGGTCCCGGGCCCACGGCGGAAGGCGTGGGCTATAGCACACGAAAATTTGGGACTCGCGCGGATTTCCAGTTTTATGGCCGTAAAATGACAAAAAACATAATTTGGTCATGGAGGAGCGGTGACTATGGTTCCTTAGGCCGTATTCGACGTCCCTGAAAAATTTTAGGCGATCCGGATTCGGGGTCCCGGGCCCACGGCGGAAGGCGTGGGCTATAGCACACAAAAATTTGGGACTCGCGCGGATTTCCAGTTTTATGGCCGTAAAATGCCAAAAAACATAATTTGGTCATGGAGGAGCGGTGACTATGGTTCCTTAGGCCGTATTCGACGTCCCGTAAAAATTTTAGGCGATCCGGGTTCGGGGTCCCGGGCCCACGGCGGAAGGCGTGGGCTATAGCACACGAAAATTTGGAACTCGCTCGGATTTCCAGTTTTATGGCCGTAAAATGACAAAAAACATAATTTGGTCATGGAGAAGCGCTGACTATGGTTCCTTAGGCCGTATTCGACGTCCCGTAAAAATTTTAGGTGATCCGGGTCCGATGTGCCGGGCCCATGGCGGAAGGCGTGGGCTATAGCACACGAAAATTTGGAACTCGCTCGGATTTCCAGTTTTATGGCCGTAAAATGACAAAAAACATAATTTGGTCATGGAGGAGCGGTGACTATGGTTCCTTAGGCCGTATTCGACGTCCCTGAAAAATTTTAGGCGATCCGGATTCGGGGTCCCGGGCCCACGGCGGAAGGCGTGGGCTATAGCACACAAAAATTTGGGACTCGCGCGGATTTCCAGTTTTATGGCCGTAAAATGCCAAAAAACATAATTTGGTCATGGCGGAGCGGTGACTATTGTTCATTAGGCCGTATTCGACGTCCCGGAAAAATTTTTGGCGATCCGGGTTCGGGGTCCCGGGCCCACGGCGGAAGGCGTGGGCTATAGCACACGAAAATTTGGGACGCGCGCGGATTTCCAGTTTTATGGCCGTAAAATGACAAAAAACATAATTTGGTCATGGAGGAGCGGTGACTATGGTTCCTTAGGCCGTATTCGACGTCCCTGAAAAATTTTAGGCGATCCGGATTCGGGGTCCCGGGCCCACGGCGGAAGGCGTGGGCTATAGCACACAAAAATTTGGGACTCGCGCGGATTTCCAGTTTTATGGCCGTAAAATGCCAAAAAACATAATTTGGTCATGGAGGAGCGGTGACTATGGTTCCTTAGGCCGTATTCGATGTTCCGGAAAAATTTTTGGCGATCCGGGTTCGGGGTCCCGGGCCCACGGCGGAAGGCGTGGGCTATAGCACACGAAAATTTGGGACGCGCGCGGATTTCCAGTTTTATGGCCATAAAATGACAAAAAACATAATTTGGTCATGGAGAAGCGCTGACTATGGTTCCTTAGGCCGTATTCGACGTCCCGTAAAAATTTTAGGTGATCCGGGTCCGATGTGCCGGGCCCATGGCGGAAGGCGTGGGCTATAGCACACGAAAATTTGGAACTCGCTCGGATTTCCAGTTTTATGGCCGTAAAATGACAAAAAACATAATTTGGTCATGGAGGAGCGGTGACTATGGTTCCTTAGGCCGTATTCGACGTCCCTGAAAAATTTTAGGCGATCCGGATTCGGGGTCCCGGGCCCACGGCGGAAGGCGTGGGCTATAGCACACAAAAATTTGGGACTCGCGCGGATTTCCAGTTTTATGGCCGTAAAATGCCAAAAAACATAATTTGGTCATGGCGGAGCGGTGACTATTGTTCATTAGGCCGTATTCGACGTCCCGGAAAAATTTTTGGCGATCCGGGTTCGGGGTCCCGGGCCCACGGCGGAAGGCGTGGGCTATAGCACACGAAAATTTGGGACGCGCGCGGATTTCCAGTTTTATGGCCGTAAAATGACAAAAAACATAATTTGGTCATGGAGGAGCGGTGACTATGTTTCCTTAGGCCGTATTCGACGTCCCAGAAAAATTTTAGGCGATCCGGGTCCGGGGTCCCGGGCCCACGGCGGAAGGCGTGGGCTATAGCACACGAAAATTTGGGACTCGCGCGGATTTCCAGTTTTATGGCCATAAAATGACAAAAAACATAATTTGGTCATGGCGGAGCGCTGACTATGGTTCCTTAGGCCGTATTCGACGTCCCGTAAAAATTTTAGGCGATCCGGGTCCGATGTGCCGGGCCCATGGCGGAAGGCGTGGGCTATAGCACACGAAAATTTGGAACTCGCACGGATTTCCAGTTTTATGGCCTTAAAATGCCAAAAAACATAATTTGGTCATGGCGGAGCGGTGACTATTGTTCATTAGGCCGTATTCGACGTCCCGGAAAAATTTTAGGCGATCCGGGTCCGGGGTCCCGGGCCCACGGCGGAAGGCGTGGGCTATAGCACACGAAAATTTGGGACTCGCGCGGATTTCCAGTTTTATGGCCGTAAAATGACAAAAAACATAATTTGGTCATGGAGGAGCGGTGACTATGGTTCCTTAGGCCGTATTCGACGTCCCTGAAAAATTTTAGGCGATCCGGATTCGGGGTCCCGGGCCCACGGCGGAAGGCGTGGGCTATAGCACACAAAAATTTGGGACTCGCGCGGATTTCCAGTTTTATGGCCGTAAAATGCCAAAAAACATAATTTGGTCATGGAGGAGCGGTGACTATGGTTCCTTAGGCCGTATTCGACGTCCCGTAAAAATTTTAGGCGATCCGGGTTCGGGGTCCCGGGCCCACGGCGGAAGGCGTGGGCTATAGCACACGAAAATTTGGAACTCGCTCGGATTTCCAGTTTTATGGCCGTAAAATGACAAAAAACATAATTTGGTCATGGAGAAGCGCTGACTATGGTTCCTTAGGCCGTATTCGACGTCCCGTAAAAATTTTAGGTGATCCGGGTCCGATGTGCCGGGCCCATGGCGGAAGGCGTGGGCTATAGCACACGAAAATTTGGAACTCGCTCGGATTTCCAGTTTTATGGCCGTAAAATGACAAAAAACATAATTTGGTCATGGAGGAGCGGTGACTATGGTTCCTTAGGCCGTATTCGACGTCCCTGAAAAATTTTAGGCGATCCGGATTCGGGGTCCCGGGCCCACGGCGGAAGGCGTGGGCTATAGCACACAAAAATTTGGGACTCGCGCGGATTTCCAGTTTTATGGCCGTAAAATGCCAAAAAACATAATTTGGTCATGGCGGAGCGGTGACTATTGTTCATTAGGCCGTATTCGACGTCCCGGAAAAATTTTTGGCGATCCGGGTTCGGGGTCCCGGGCCCACGGCGGAAGGCGTGGGCTATAGCACACGAAAATTTGGGACGCGCGCGGATTTCCAGTTTTATGGCCGTAAAATGACAAAAAACATAATTTGGTCATGGAGGAGCGGTGACTATGGTTCCTTAGGCCGTATTCGACGTCCCTGAAAAATTTTAGGCGATCCGGATTCGGGGTCCCGGGCCCACGGCGGAAGGCGTGGGCTATAGCACACAAAAATTTGGGACTCGCGCGGATTTCCAGTTTTATGGCCGTAAAATGCCAAAAAACATAATTTGGTCATGGAGGAGCGGTGACTATGGTTCCTTAGGCCGTATTCGATGTTCCGGAAAAATTTTTGGCGATCCGGGTTCGGGGTCCCGGGCCCACGGCGGAAGGCGTGGGCTATAGCACACGAAAATTTGGGACGCGCGCGGATTTCCAGTTTTATGGCCATAAAATGACAAAAAACATAATTTGGTCATGGAGAAGCGCTGACTATGGTTCCTTAGGCCGTATTCGACGTCCCGTAAAAATTTTAGGTGATCCGGGTCCGATGTGCCGGGCCCATGGCGGAAGGCGTGGGCTATAGCACACGAAAATTTGGAACTCGCTCGGATTTCCAGTTTTATGGCCGTAAAATGACAAAAAACATAATTTGGTCATGGAGGAGCGGTGACTATGGTTCCTTAGGCCGTATTCGACGTCCCTGAAAAATTTTAGGCGATCCGGATTCGGGGTCCCGGGCCCACGGCGGAAGGCGTGGGCTATAGCACACAAAAATTTGGGACTCGCGCGGATTTCCAGTTTTATGGCCGTAAAATGCCAAAAAACATAATTTGGTCATGGCGGAGCGGTGACTATTGTTCATTAGGCCGTATTCGACGTCCCGGAAAAATTTTTGGCGATCCGGGTTCGGGGTCCCGGGCCCACGGCGGAAGGCGTGGGCTATAGCACACGAAAATTTGGGACGCGCGCGGATTTCCAGTTTTATGGCCGTAAAATGACAAAAAACATAATTTGGTCATGGAGGAGCGGTGACTATGTTTCCTTAGGCCGTATTCGACGTCCCAGAAAAATTTTAGGCGATCCGGGTCCGGGGTCCCGGGCCCACGGCGGAAGGCGTGGGCTATAGCACACGAAAATTTGGGACTCGCGCGGATTTCCAGTTTTATGGCCGTAAAATGCCAAAAAACATAATTTGGTCATGGAGGAGCGGTGACTATGGTTCCTTAGGCCGTATTCGATGTTCCGGAAAAATTTTAGGCGATCCGGGTTCGGGGTCCCGGGCCCACGGCGGAAGGCGTGGGCTATAGCACACGAAAATTTGGGACGCGCGCGGATTTCCAGTTTTATGGCCATAAAATGACAAAAAACATAATTTGGTCATGGAGAAGCGCTGACTATGGTTCCTTAGGCCGTATTCGACGTCCCGTAAAAATTTTAGGTGATCCGGGTCCGATGTGCCGGGCCCATGGCGGAAGGCGTGGGCTATAGCACACGAAAATTTGGAACTCGCTCGGATTTCCAGTTTTATGGCCGTAAAATGACAAAAAACATAATTTGGTCATGGAGGAGCGGTGACTATGGTTCCTTAGGCCGTATTCGACGTCCCTGAAAAATTTTAGGCGATCCGGATTCGGGGTCCCGGGCCCACGGCGGAAGGCGTGGGCTATAGCACACAAAAATTTGGGACTCGCGCGGATTTCCAGTTTTATGGCCGTAAAATGCCAAAAAACATAATTTGGTCATGGAGGAGCGGTGACTATGTTTCCTTAGGCCGTATTCGACGTCCCGGAAAAATTTTAGGCGATCCGGGTCCGGGGTCCCGGGCCCACGGCGGAAGGCGTGGGCTATAGCACACGAAAATTTGGGACTCGCGCGGATTTCCAGTTTTATGGCCGTAAAATGCCAAAAAACATAATTTGGTCATGGAGAAGCGGTGACTATGGTTCCTTAGGCCGTATTCGACGTCCCGTAAAAATTTTAGGCGATCCAGGTCCGGGGTCCCGGGCCCACGGCGGAAGGCGTGGGCTATAGCACACGAAAATTTGGGACTCGCGCGGATTTCCAGTTTTATGGCCATAAAATGACAAAAAACATAATTTGGTCATGGAGAAGCGCTGACTATGGTTCCTTAGGCCGTATTCGACGTCCCGTAAAAATTTTAGGCGATCCGGGTCCGATGTGCCGGGCCCATGGCGGAAGGCGTGGGCTATAGCACACGAAAATTTGGAACTCGCACGGATTTCCAGTTTTATGGCCGTAAAATGCCAAAAAACATAATTTGGTCATGGCGGAGCGGTGACTATTGTTCATTAGGCCGTATTCGACGTCCCGGAAAAATTTTAGGCGATCCGGGTCCGGGGTCCCGGGCCCACGGCGGAAGGCGTGGGCTATAGCACACGAAAATTTGGGACTCGCGCGGATTTCCAGTTTTATGGCCGTAAAATGACAAAAAACATAATTTGGTCATGGAGGAGCGGTGACTATGGTTCCTTAGGCCGTATTCGACGTCCCTGAAAAATTTTAGGCGATCCGGATTCGGGGTCCCGGGCCCACGGCGGAAGGCGTGGGCTATAGCACACAAAAATTTGGGACTCGCGCGGATTTCCAGTTTTATGGCCGTAAAATGCCAAAAAACATAATTTGGTCATGGCGGAGCGGTGACTATTGTTCATTAGGCCGTATTCGACGTCCCGGAAAAATTTTTGGCGATCCGGGTTCGGGGTCCCGGGCCCACGGCGGAAGGCGTGGGCTATAGCACACGAAAATTTGGGACGCGCGCGGATTTCCAGTTTTATGGCCGTAAAATGACAAAAAACATAATTTGGTCATGGAGGAGCGGTGACTATGTTTCCTTAGGCCGTATTCGACGTCCCAGAAAAATTTTAGGCGATCCGGGTCCGGGGTCCCGGGCCCACGGCGGAAGGCGTGGGCTATAGCACACGAAAATTTGGGACTCGCGCGGATTTCCAGTTTTATGGCCGTAAAATGCCAAAAAACATAATTTGGTCATGGAGGAGCGGTGACTATGGTTCCTTAGGCCGTATTCGATGTTCCGGAAAAATTTTAGGCGATCCGGGTTCGGGGTCCCGGGCCAACGGCGGAAGGCGTGGGCTATAGCACACGAAAATTTGGGACGCGCGCGGATTTCCAGTTTTATGGCCATAAAATGACAAAAAACATAATTTGGTCATGGAGAAGCGCTGACTATGGTTCCTTAGGCCGTATTCGACGTCCCGTAAAAATTTTAGGTGATCCGGGTCCGATGTGCCGGGCCCATGGCGGAAGGCGTGGGCTATAGCACACGAAAATTTGGAACTCGCACGGATTTCCAGTTTTATGGCCGTAAAATGACAAAAAACATAATTTGGTCATGGAGGAGCGGTGACTATGGTTCCTTAGGCCGTATTCGACGTCCCTGAAAAATTTTAGGCGATCCGGATTCGGGGTCCCGGGCCCACGGCGGAAGGCGTGGGCTATAGCACACAAAAATTTGGGACTCGCGCGGATTTCCAGTTTTATGGCCGTAAAATGCCAAAAAACATAATTTGGTCATGGAGAAGCGGTGACTATGGTTCCTTAGGCCGTATTCGACGTCCCGGAAAAATTTTAGGCGATCCGGGTTCGGGGTCCCGGGCCCACGGCGGAAGGCGTGGGCTATAGCACACGAAAATTTGGGACGCGCGCGGATTTCCAGTTTTATGGCCGTAAAATGACAAAAAACATAATTTGGTCATGGAGGAGCGGTGACTATGTTTCCTTAGGCCGTATTCGACGTCCCGTAAAAATTTTAGGCGATCCGGGTCCGATGTGCCGGGCCCACGGCGGAAGGCGTGGGCTATAGCACACGAAAATTTGGAACTCGCACGGATTTCCAGTTTTATGGCCGTAAAATGACAAAAAACATAATTTGGTCATGGAGGAGCGGTGACTATGGTTCCTTAGGCCGTATTCGACGTCCCTGAAAAATTTTAGGCGATCCGGATTCGGGGTCCCGGGCCCACGGCGGAAGGCGTGGGCTATAGCACACAAAAATTTGGGACTCGCGCGGATTTCCAGTTTTATGGCCGTAAAATGCCAAAAAACATAATTTGGTCATGGCGGAGCGGTGACTATTGTTCCTTAGGCCGTATTCGACGTCCCGTAAAAATTTTAGGTGATCCGGGTCCGATGTGCCGGGCCCATGGCGGAAGGCGTGGGCTATAGCACACGAAAATTTGGAACTCGCTCGGATTTCCAGTTTTATGGCCGTAAAATGACAAAAAACATAATTTGGTCATGGAGGAGCGGTGACTATGGTTCCTTAGGCCGTATTCGACGTCCCTGAAAAATTTTAGGCGATCCGGATTCGGGGTCCCGGGCCCACGGCGGAAGGCGTGGGCTATAGCACACAAAAATTTGGGACTCGCGCGGATTTCCAGTTTTATGGCCGTAAAATGCCAAAAAACATAATTTGGTCATGGCGGAGCGGTGACTATTGTTCATTAGGCCGTATTCGACGTCCCGGAAAAATTTTTGGCGATCCGGGTTCGGGGTCCCGGGCCCACGGCGGAAGGCGTGGGCTATAGCACACGAAAATTTGGGACGCGCGCGGATTTCCAGTTTTATGGCCGTAAAATGACAAAAAACATAATTTGGTCATGGAGGAGCGGTGACTATGTTTCCTTAGGCCGTATTCGACGTCCCAGAAAAATTTTAGGCGATCCGGGTCCGGGGTCCCGGGCCCACGGCGGAAGGCGTGGGCTATAGCACACGAAAATTTGGGACTCGCGCGGATTTCCAGTTTTATGGCCGTAAAATGCCAAAAAACATAATTTGGTCATGGAGGAGCGGTGACTATGGTTCCTTAGGCCGTATTCGATGTTCCGGAAAAATTTTAGGCGATCCGGGTTCGGGGTCCCGGGCCCACGGCGGAAGGCGTGGGCTATAGCACACGAAAATTTGGGACGCGCGCGGATTTCCAGTTTTATGGCCATAAAATGACAAAAAACATAATTTGGTCATGGAGAAGCGCTGACTATGGTTCCTTAGGCCGTATTCGACGTCCCGTAAAAATTTTAGGTGATCCGGGTCCGATGTGCCGGGCCCATGGCGGAAGGCGTGGGCTATAGCACACGAAAATTTGGAACTCGCTCGGATTTCCAGTTTTATGGCCGTAAAATGACAAAAAACATAATTTGGTCATGGAGGAGCGGTGACTATGGTTCCTTAGGCCGTATTCGACGTCCCTGAAAAATTTTAGGCGATCCGGATTCGGGGTCCCGGGCCCACGGCGGAAGGCGTGGGCTATAGCACACAAAAATTTGGGACTCGCGCGGATTTCCAGTTTTATGGCCGTAAAATGCCAAAAAACATAATTTGGTCATGGAGGAGCGGTGACTATGTTTCCTTAGGCCGTATTCGACGTCCCGGAAAAATTTTAGGCGATCCGGGTCCGGGGTCCCGGGCCCACGGCGGAAGGCGTGGGCTATAGCACACGAAAATTTGGGACTCGCGCGGATTTCCAGTTTTATGGCCGTAAAATGCCAAAAAACATAATTTGGTCATGGAGAAGCGGTGACTATGGTTCCTTAGGCCGTATTCGACGTCCCGTAAAAATTTTAGGCGATCCAGGTCCGGGGTCCCGGGCCCACGGCGGAAGGCGTGGGCTATAGCACACGAAAATTTGGGACTCGCGCGGATTTCCAGTTTTATGGCCATAAAATGACAAAAAACATAATTTGGTCATGGAGAAGCGCTGACTATGGTTCCTTAGGCCGTATTCGACGTCCCGTAAAAATTTTAGGCGATCCGGGTCCGATGTGCCGGGCCCATGGCGGAAGGCGTGGGCTATAGCACACGAAAATTTGGAACTCGCACGGATTTCCAGTTTTATGGCCGTAAAATGCCAAAAAACATAATTTGGTCATGGCGGAGCGGTGACTATTGTTCATTAGGCCGTATTCGACGTCCCGGAAAAATTTTAGGCGATCCGGGTCCGGGGTCCCGGGCCCACGGCGGAAGGCGTGGGCTATAGCACACGAAAATTTGGGACTCGCGCGGATTTCCAGTTTTATGGCCGTAAAATGACAAAAAACATAATTTGGTCATGGAGGAGCGGTGACTATGGTTCCTTAGGCCGTATTCGACGTCCCTGAAAAATTTTAGGCGATCCGGATTCGGGGTCCCGGGCCCACGGCGGAAGGCGTGGGCTATAGCACACAAAAATTTGGGACTCGCGCGGATTTCCAGTTTTATGGCCGTAAAATGCCAAAAAACATAATTTGGTCATGGCGGAGCGGTGACTATTGTTCATTAGGCCGTATTCGACGTCCCGGAAAAATTTTTGGCGATCCGGGTTCGGGGTCCCGGGCCCACGGCGGAAGGCGTGGGCTATAGCACACGAAAATTTGGGACGCGCGCGGATTTCCAGTTTTATGGCCGTAAAATGACAAAAAACATAATTTGGTCATGGAGGAGCGGTGACTATGTTTCCTTAGGCCGTATTCGACGTCCCAGAAAAATTTTAGGCGATCCGGGTCCGGGGTCCCGGGCCCACGGCGGAAGGCGTGGGCTATAGCACACGAAAATTTGGGACTCGCGCGGATTTCCAGTTTTATGGCCGTAAAATGCCAAAAAACATAATTTGGTCATGGAGGAGCGGTGACTATGGTTCCTTAGGCCGTATTCGATGTTCCGGAAAAATTTTAGGCGATCCGGGTTCGGGGTCCCGGGCCAACGGCGGAAGGCGTGGGCTATAGCACACGAAAATTTGGGACGCGCGCGGATTTCCAGTTTTATGGCCATAAAATGACAAAAAACATAATTTGGTCATGGAGAAGCGCTGACTATGGTTCCTTAGGCCGTATTCGACGTCCCGTAAAAATTTTAGGTGATCCGGGTCCGATGTGCCGGGCCCATGGCGGAAGGCGTGGGCTATAGCACACGAAAATTTGGAACTCGCACGGATTTCCAGTTTTATGGCCGTAAAATGACAAAAAACATAATTTGGTCATGGAGGAGCGGTGACTATGGTTCCTTAGGCCGTATTCGACGTCCCTGAAAAATTTTAGGCGATCCGGATTCGGGGTCCCGGGCCCACGGCGGAAGGCGTGGGCTATAGCACACAAAAATTTGGGACTCGCGCGGATTTCCAGTTTTATGGCCGTAAAATGCCAAAAAACATAATTTGGTCATGGAGGAGCGGTGACTATGTTTCCTTAGGCCGTATTCGACGTCCCGGAAAAATTTTAGGCGATCCGGGTCCGGGGTCCCGGGCCCACGGCGGAAGGCGTGGGCTATAGCACACGAAAATTTGGGACTCGCGCGGATTTCCAGTTTTATGGCCGTAAAATGCCAAAAAACATAATTTGGTCATGGAGAAGCGGTGACTATGGTTCCTTAGGCCGTATTCGACGTCCCGTAAAAATTTTAGGCGATCCAGGTCCGGGGTCCCGGGCCCACGGCGGAAGGCGTGGGCTATAGCACACGAAAATTTGGGACTCGCGCGGATTTCCAGTTTTATGGCCATAAAATGACAAAAAACATAATTTGGTCATGGAGAAGCGCTGACTATGGTTCCTTAGGCCGTATTCGACGTCCCGTAAAAATTTTAGGCGATCCGGGTCCGATGTGCCGGGCCCATGGCGGAAGGCGTGGGCTATAGCACACGAAAATTTGGAACTCGCACGGATTTCCAGTTTTATGGCCGTAAAATGCCAAAAAACATAATTTGGTCATGGCGGAGCGGTGACTATGGTTCCTTAGGCCGTATTCGACGTCCCGGAAAAATTTTAGGCGATCCGGGTCCGGGGTCCCCGGCCCACGGCGGAAGGCGTGGGCTATAGCACACGAAAATTTGGGACTCGCGCGGATTTCCAGTTTTATGGCCGTAAAATGCCAAAAAACATAATTTGGTCATGGAGAAGCGGTGACTATGGTTCCTTAGGCCGTATTCGACGTCCCGGAAAAATTTTAGGCGATCCGGGTTCGGGGTCCCGGGCCCACGGCGGAAGGCGTGGGCTATAGCACACGAAAATTTGGGACGCGCGCGGATTTCCAGTTTTATGGCCGTAAAATGACAAAAAACATAATTTGGTCATGGAGGAGCGGTGACTATGTTTCCTTAGGCCGTATTCGACGTCCCGTAAAAATTTTAGGCGATCCGGGTCCGATGTGCCGGGCCCACGGCGGAAGGCGTGGGCTATAGCACACGAAAATTTGGAACTCGCACGGATTTCCAGTTTTATGGCCGTAAAATGACAAAAAACATAATTTGGTCATGGAGGAGCGGTGACTATGGTTCCTTAGGCCGTATTCGACGTCCCTGAAAAATTTTAGGCGATCCGGATTCGGGGTCCCGGGCCCACGGCGGAAGGCGTGGGCTATAGCACACAAAAATTTGGGACTCGCGCGGATTTCCAGTTTTATGGCCGTAAAATGCCAAAAAACATAATTTGGTCATGGCGGAGCGGTGACTATTGTTCCTTAGGCCGTATTCGACGTCCCGGAAAAATTTTTGGCGATCCGGGTTCGGGGTCCCGGGCCCACGGCGGAAGGCGTGGGCTATAGCACACGAAAATTTGGGACGCGCGCGGATTTCCAGTTTTATGGCCGTAAAATGACAAAAAACATAATTTGGTCATGGAGGAGCGGTGACTATGTTTCCTTAGGCCGTATTCGACGTCCCAGAAAAATTTTAGGCGATCCGGGTCCGGGGTCCCGGGCCCACGGCGGAAGGCGTGGGCTATAGCACACAAAAATTTGGGACTCGCGCGGATTTCCAGTTTTATGGCCGTAAAATGCCAAAAAACATAATTTGGTCATGGAGGAGCGGTGACTATGTTTCCTTAGGCCGTATTCGACGTCCCGGAAAAATTTTAGGCGATCCGGGTCCGGGGTCCCGGGCCCACGGCGGAAGGCGTGGGCTATAGCACACGAAAATTTGGGACTCGCGCGGATTTCCAGTTTTATGGCCGTAAAATGCCAAAAAACATAATTTGGTCATGGAGGAGCGGTGACTATGGTTCCTTAGGCCGTATTCGATGTTCCGGAAAAATTTTAGGCGATCCGGGTCCGATGTGCCGGGCCCATGGCGGAAGGCGTGGGCTATAGCACACGAAAATTTGGAACTCGCACGGATTTCCAGTTTTATGGCCGTAAAATGACAAAAAACATAATTTGGTCATGGAGGAGCGGTGACTATGGTTCCTTAGGCCGTATTCGACGTCCCTGAAAAATTTTAGGCGATCCGGATTCGGGGTCCCGGGCCCACGGCGGAAGGCGTGGGCTATAGCACACAAAAATTTGGGACTCGCGCGGATTTCCAGTTTTATGGCCGTAAAATGCCAAAAAACATAATTTGGTCATGGCGGAGCGGTGACTATGGTTCCTTAGGCCGTATTCGACGTCCCGGAAAAATTTTAGGCGATCCGGGTTCGGGGTCCCGGGCCCACGGCGGAAGGCGTGGGCTATAGCACACGAAAATTTGGGACGCGCGCGGATTTCCAGTTTTATGGCCGTAAAATGACAAAAAACATAATTTGGTCATGGAGGAGCGGTGACTATGTTTCCTTAGGCCGTATTCGACGTCCCGGAAAAATTTTAGGCGATCCGGGTCCGGGGTCCCGGGCCCACGGCGGAAGGCGTGGGCTATAGCACACGAAAATTTGGGACTCGCGCGGATTTCCAGTTTTATGGCCGTAAAATGCCAAAAAACATAATTTGGTCATGGAGAAGCGGTGACTATGGTTCCTTAGGCCGTATTCGACGTCCCGGAAAAATTTTAGGCGATCCGGGTTCGGGGTCCCGGGCCCACGGCGGAAGGCGTGGGCTATAGCACACGAAAATTTGGGACGCGCGCGGATTTCCAGTTTTATGGCCGTAAAATGACAAAAAACATAATTTGGTCATGGAGGAGCGGTGACTATGTTTCCTTAGGCCGTATTCGACGTCCCGTAAAAATTTTAGGCGATCCGGGTCCGATGTGCCGGGCCCACGGCGGAAGGCGTGGGCTATAGCACACGAAAATTTGGAACTCGCACGGATTTCCAGTTTTATGGCCGTAAAATGACAAAAAACATAATTTGGTCATGGAGGAGCGGTGACTATGGTTCCTTAGGCCGTATTCGACGTCCCTGAAAAATTTTAGGCGATCCGGATTCGGGGTCCCGGGCCCACGGCGGAAGGCGTGGGCTATAGCACACAAAAATTTGGGACTCGCGCGGATTTCCAGTTTTATGGCCGTAAAATGCCAAAAAACATAATTTGGTCATGGCGGAGCGGTGACTATTGTTCCTTAGGCCGTATTCGACGTCCCGGAAAAATTTTTGGCGATCCGGGTTCGGGGTCCCGGGCCCACGGCGGAAGGCGTGGGCTATAGCACACGAAAATTTGGGACGCGCGCGGATTTCCAGTTTTATGGCCGTAAAATGACAAAAAACATAATTTGGTCATGGAGGAGCGGTGACTATGTTTCCTTAGGCCGTATTCGACGTCCCAGAAAAATTTTAGGCGATCCGGGTCCGGGGTCCCGGGCCCACGGCGGAAGGCGTGGGCTATAGCACACAAAAATTTGGGACTCGCGCGGATTTCCAGTTTTATGGCCGTAAAATGCCAAAAAACATAATTTGGTCATGGAGGAGCGGTGACTATGTTTCCTTAGGCCGTATTCGACGTCCCGGAAAAATTTTAGGCGATCCGGGTCCGGGGTCCCGGGCCCACGGCGGAAGGCGTGGGCTATAGCACACGAAAATTTGGGACTCGCGCGGATTTCCAGTTTTATGGCCGTAAAATGCCAAAAAACATAATTTGGTCATGGAGGAGCGGTGACTATGGTTCCTTAGGCCGTATTCGATGTTCCGGAAAAATTTTAGGCGATCCGGGTCCGATGTGCCGGGCCCATGGCGGAAGGCGTGGGCTATAGCACACGAAAATTTGGAACTCGCACGGATTTCCAGTTTTATGGCCGTAAAATGACAAAAAACATAATTTGGTCATGGAGGAGCGGTGACTATGGTTCCTTAGGCCGTATTCGACGTCCCTGAAAAATTTTAGGCGATCCGGATTCGGGGTCCCGGGCCCACGGCGGAAGGCG